>NW_028115252.1:0-31629 GCF_964273445.1 Streptopelia decaocto | reverse complement strand
AGTCACTTAAAAAATTCCAATTTTTGTCCCAATTCTTCCCATTCCCATTGAAACTTTTCAAATCCCTCCCAAAATTGTTGAAATTCTGTTGAAGCTTTTAAAATTCTCTCTAGAATTTTCAAAATCCACTTCATCATGTTTACAATTTCACGTCAAAAAATTGCTAAAATTCCAGTTGAAATTTTTTCAAAGTCCCTGAAAAATTTTCCAATTTTCGTCCCAATTCTTCCCATTCCCATTGAAACTTTTCAAATCCCTCTCAAAATTGTTGAAATTCTGTTGAAGCTTTTAAAATTCTCTCTAGAATTTTCAAAATCCATGGCCACATGTTTACAATTTCACGTCAAAAAATGGCTAAAATTCCAGTTGAAATTTTTTCAAAGTCCCTTAAAAATTTTCCAATTTTTGTCCCAATTCTTCCCATTCCCATTGAAACTTTTCAAATCCCTCTCAAAATTGTGGAAATGCTGTTGAAGCTTTTAAAATTCTCTCTAGAATTTTCAAAATCCACTTCAACATGTTTACAATTTCACGTAAAAAAATGGCTAAAATTCCAGTTGAAATTTTTTCAAAGTCCCTTAAAAATTTTCCAATTTTTGTCCCAATTCTTCCCATTCCCATTGAAACTTTTCAAATCCCTCTCAAAATTGTGGAAATTCTGTTGAAGCTTTTAAAATTCTCTCTAGAATTTTCAAAATCCATGTCCACATGTTTACAATTTCACGTCAAAAAATGGCTAAAATTCCAGCTGAAATTTTTTCAAAGTCCCTTAAAAATTTTCCAATTTTTGTCCCAATTCTTCCCATTCCCATTGAAACTTTTCAAATCCCTCTCAAAATTGTGGAAATTCTGTTGAAGCTTTTAAAATTCTCTCTAGAATTTTCAAAATCCATGTCCACATGTTTACAATTTCACGTCAAAAAATTGCTAAAATTCCAGTTGAAATTTTTTCAAAGTCCCTTAAAATTTTCCAATTTTTGTCCCAATTCTTCCCATTCCCATTGAAACTTTTCAAATCCCTCTCAAAATTGTTGAAATTCTGTTGAAGCTTTTAAAATTCTCTCTAGAATTTTCAAAATCCATGTCCACATGTTTACAATTTCACGTCAAAAAATGGCTAAAATTCCAGTTGAAATTTTTTCAAAGTCCCTTCAAAATTTTCCAATTTTTGTCCCAATTCTTCCCATTCCCATTGAAACTTTTCAAATCCCTCTCAAAATTGTTGAAATTCTCTTGAAGCTTTTAAAATTCTCTCTAGAATTTTCAAAATCCATGGCCACATGTTTACAATTTCACGTCAAAAAATGGCTAAAATTCCAGTTGAAATTTTTTCAAAGTCCCTTAAAAATTTTCCAATTTTTGTCCCAATTCTTCCCATTCCCATTGAAACTTTTCAAATCCCTCTCAAAATTGTTGAAATTCTGTTGAAGCTTTTAAAATTCTCTCTAGAATTTTCAAAATCCATGTCCACATGTTTACAATTTCACGTCAAAAAATGGCTAAAATTCCAGTTGAAATTTTTTCAAAGTCACTTAAAAAATTTCCAATTTTTGTCCCAATTCTTCCCATTCCCATTGAAACTTTTCAAATCCCTCCCAAAATTGTTGAAATTCTGTTGAAGCTTTTAAAATTCTCTCTAGAATTTTCAAAATCCATGGCCACATGTTTAAAATTTCACGTCAAAAATGGCTAAAATTCCAGTTGAAATTTTTTCAAAGTCCCTGAAAAATTTTCCAATTTTCGTCCCAATTCTTCCCATTCCCATTGAAACTTTTCAAATCCCTCTCAAAATTGTTGAAATTCTGTTGAAGCTTTTAAAATTCTCTCTAGAATTTTCAAAATCCATGGCCACATGTTTACAATTTCACGTCAAAAAATGGCTAAAATTCCAGTTGAAATTTTTTCAAAGTCCCTTAAAAATTTTCCAATTTTTGTCCCAATTCTTCCCATTCCCATTGAAACTTTTCAAATCCCTCTCAAAATTGTTGAAATTCTGTTGAAGCTTTTAAAATTCTCTCTAGAATTTTCAAAATCCATGGCCACATGTTTACAATTTCACGTCAAAAATGGCTAAAATTCCAGCTGAAATTTTTTCAAAGTCCCTTAAAAATTTTCCAATTTTTGTCCCAATTCTTCCCATTCCCATTGAAACTTTTCAAATCCCTCTCAAAATTGTGGAAATTCTGTTGAAGCTTTTAAAATTCTCTCTAGAATTTTCAAAATCCACTTCAACATGTTTACAATTTCACGTCAAAAAATGGCTAAAATTCCAGTTGAAATTTTTTCAAAGTCCCTTAAAAATTTTCCAATTTTTGTCCCAATTCTTCCCATTCCCATTGAAACTTTTCAAATCCCTCTCAAAATTGTTGAAATTCTGTTGAAGCTTTTAAAA
This sequence comes from Streptopelia decaocto, assembly GCF_964273445.1. Lineage (NCBI taxonomy): Eukaryota > Metazoa > Chordata > Aves > Columbiformes > Columbidae > Streptopelia > Streptopelia decaocto. Next base: position 29,237 of record NW_028115252.1, on the reverse strand, counting down.
TTCTCTCTAGAATTTTCAAAATCCACTTCATCATGTTTACAATTTCACGTCAAAAAATTGCTAAAATTCCAGTTGAAATTTTTCAAAGTCCCTTAAAAATTTTCCAATTTTTGTCCCAATTCTTCCCATTCCCATTGAAACTTTTCAAATCCCTCTCAAAATTGTGGAAATTCTGTTGAAGCTTTTAAAATTCTCTCTAGAATTTTCAAAATCCATGTCCACATGTTTACAATTTCACGTCAAAAAATGGCTAAAATTCCAGTTGAAATTTTTTCAAGTCCCTGAAAAATTTTCCAATTTTTGTCCCAATTCTTCCCATTCCCATTGAAACTTTTCAAATCCCTCTCAAAATTGTTGAAATTCTGTTGAAGCTTTTAATCTCTCTAGAATTTTCAAAATCCATGTCCACATGTTTACAATTTCACGTCAAAAAATGGCTAAAATTCCAGTTGAAATTTTTTTCAAAGTCCCTTAAAAATTTTCCAATTTTTGTCCCAATTCTTCCCATTCCCATTGAAACTTTTCAAATCCCTCTCAAAATTGTTGAAATTCTCTTGAAGCTTTTAAAATTCTCTCTAGAATTTTCAAAATCCATGTCCACATGTTTACAATTTCACGTCAAAAATGGCTAAAATTCCAGTTGAAATTTTTTCAAAGTCCCTTCAAAATTTTCCATTTTTTGTCCCAATTCTTCCCATTCCCATTGAAACTTTTCAAATCCCTCTCAAAATTGTTGAAATTCTGTTGAAGCTTTTAAAATTCTCTCTAGAATTTTCAAAATCCATGTCCACATGTTTACAATTTCATGTCAAAAAATGGCTAAAATTCCAGTTGAAATTTTTCAAAGTCCCTTAAAAATTTTCCAATTTTTGTCCCAATTCTTCCCATTCCCATTGAAACTTTTCAAATCCCTCTCAAAATTGTGGAAATTCTGTTGAAGCTTTTAAAATTCTCTCTAGAATTTTCAAAATCCACTTCAACATGTTTACAATTTCACGTCAAAAAATGGCTAAAATTCCAGTTGAAATTTTTTCAAAGTCCCTTCAAAATTTTCCAATTTTTGTCCCAATTCTTCCCATTCCCATTGAAACTTTTCAAATCCCTCTCAAAATTGTTGAAATTCTCTTGAAGCTTTTAAAATTCTCTCTAGAATTTTCAAAATCCATGGCCACATGTTTACAATTTCACGTCAAAAAATGGCTAAAATTCCAGTTGAAATTTTTTCAAAGTCCCTTAAAAATTTTCCAATTTTTGTCCCAATTCTTCCCATTCCCATTGAAACTTTTCAAATCCCTCTCAAAATTGTTGAAATTCTCTTGAAGCTTTTAAAATTCTCTCTAGAATTTTCAAAATCCATGTCCACATGTTTACAATTTCACGTCAAAAAATGGCTAAAATTCCAGTTGAAATTTTTTCAAAGTCCCTTAAAAATTTTCCAATTTTTGTCCCAATTCTTCCCATTCCCATTGAAACTTTTCAAATCCCTCTCAAAATTGTTGAAATTCTGTTGAAGCTTTTAAAATTCTCTCTAGAATTTTCAAAATCCATGGCCACATGTTTACAATTTCACGTCAAAAATTGCTAAAATTCCAGTTGAAATTTTTTCAAAGTCCCTGAAAAATTTTCCAATTTTTGTCCCAATTCTTCCCATTCCCATTGAAACTTTTCAAATCCCTCTCAAAATTGTTGAAATTCTCTTGAAGCTTTTAAAATTCTCTCTAGAATTTTCAAAATCCATGTCCACATGTTTACAATTTCACGTCAAAAAATGGCTAAAATTCCAGTTGAAATTTTTTCAAAGTCCCTTCAAAATTTTCCAATTTTTGTCCCAATTCTTCCCATTCCCATTGAAACTTTTCAAATCCCTCTCAAAATTGTTGAAATTCTGTTGAAGCTTTTAAAATTCTCTCTAGAATTTTCAAAATCCATGTCCACATGTTTACAATTTCACGTAACAAAATGGCTAAAATTCCAGCTGAAATTTTTTCAAAGTCCCTTAAAAATTTTCCAATTTTTGTCCCAATTCTTCCCATTCCCATTGAAACTTTTCAAATCCCTCTCAAAATTGTTGAAATTCTGTTGAAGCTTTTAAAATTCTCTCTAGAATTTTCAAAATCCATGTCCACATGTTTACAATTTCACGTCAAAAAATGGCTAAAATTCCAGTTGAAATTTTTTCAAAGTCCCTTAAAAATTTTCCAATTTTTGTCCCAATTCTTCCCATTCCCATTGAAACTTTTCAAATCCCTCTCAAAATTGTGGAAATTCTGTTGAAGCTTTTAAAATTCTCTCTAGAATTTTCAAAATCCATGTCCACATGTTTACAATTTCACGTCAAAAAATGGCTAAAATTCCAGTTGAAATTTTTTCAAAGTCCCTTAAAAATTTTCCAATTTTTGTCCCAATTCTTCCCATTCCCATTGAAACTTTTCAAATCCCTCTCAAAATTGTTGAAATTCTGTTGAAGCTTTTAAAATTCTCTCTAGAATTTTCAAAATCCATGTCCACATGTTTACAATTTCACGTCAAAAAATGGCTAAAATTCCAGTTGAAATTTTTTCAAAGTCCCTTAAAAATTTTCCAATTTTTGTCCCAATTCTTCCCATTCCCATTGAAACTTTTCAAATCCCTCTCAAAATTGTGGAAATTCTGTTGAAGCTTTTAAAATTCTCTCTAGAATTTTCAAAATCCATGTCCACATGTTTACAATTTCACGTCAAAAAATGGCTAAAAATTCCAGTTGAAATTTTTTCAAAGTCCCTGAAAAATTTTCCAATTTTTGTCCCAATTCTTCCCATTCCCATTGAAACCTTTTCAAATCCCTCTCAAAATTGTTGAAATTCTGTTGAAGCTTTTAAAATTCTCTCTAGAATTTTCAAAATCCACTTCATCATGTTTACAATTTCACGTCAAAAAATTGCTAAAATTCCAGTTGAAATTTTTTCAAAGTCCCTGAAAATTTTCCAATTTTTGTCCCAATTCTTCCCATTCCCATTGAAACTTTTCAAATCCCTCTCAAAATTGTTGAAATTCTGTTGAAGCTTTTAAAATTCTCTCTAGAATTTTCAAAATCCATGTCCACATGTTTACAATTTCACGTCAAAAAATGGCTAAAATTCCAGTTGAAATTTTTTCAAAGTCCCTTAAAAATTTTCCAATTTTTGTCCCAATTCTTCCCATTCCATTGAAACTTTTCAAATCCCTCTCAAAATTGTGGAAATTCTGTTGAAGCTTTTAAAATTCTCTCTAGAATTTTCAAAATCCACTTCAACATGTTTACAATTTCACGTCAAAAAATGGCTAAAATTCCAGTTGAAATTTTTTCAAAGTCCCTTCAAAATTTTCCAATTTTTGTCCCAATTCTTCCCATTCCCATTGAAACTTTTCAAATCCCTCTCAAAATTGTTGAAATTCTCTTGAAGCTTTTAAAATTCTCTCTAGAATTTTCAAAATCCATGTCCACATGTTTACAATTTCACGTCAAAAAATGGCTAAAATTCCAGTTGAAATTTTTTCAAAGTCCCTTAAAAATTTTCCAATTTTTGTCCCAATTCTTCCCATTCCCATTGAAACTTTTCAAATCCCTCTCAAAATTGTTGAAATTCTCTTGAAGCTTTTAAAATTCTCTCTAGAATTTTCAAAATCCATGTCCACATGTTTACAATTTCACGTCAAAAAATGGCTAAAATTCCAGTTGAAATTTTTTCAAAGTCCCTTAAAAATTTTCCAATTTTTGTCCCAATTCTTCCCATTCCCATTGAAACTTTTCAAATCCCTCTCAAAATTGTTGAAATTCTGTTGAAGCTTTTAAAATTCTCTCTAGAATTTTCAAAATCCATGGCCACATGTTTACAATTTCACGTCAAAAAATGGCTAAAATTCCAGTTGAAATTTTTTCAAAGTCCCTGAAAAATTTTCCAATTTTTGTCCCAATTCTTCCCATTCCCATTGAAACTTTTCAAATCCCTCTCAAAATTGTTGAAATTCTCTTGAAGCTTTTAAAATTCTCTCTAGAATTTTCAAAATCCATGTCCACATGTTTACAATTTCACGTCAAAAAATGGCTAAAATTCCAGTTGAAATTTTTTCAAAGTCCCTTCAAAATTTTCCAATTTTTGTCCCAATTCTTCCCATTCCCATTGAAACTTTTCAAATCCCTCTCAAAATTGTGGAAATTCTGTTGAAGCTTTTAAAATTCTCTCTAGAATTTTCAAAATCCATGTCCACATGTTTACAATTTCACGTCAAAAAATGGCTAAAATTCCAGCTGAAATTTTTTCAAAGTCCCTTAAAAATTTTCCAATTTTTGTCCCAATTCTTCCCATTCCCATTGAAACTTTTCAAATCCCTCTCAAAATTGTTGAAATTCTGTTGAAGCTTTTAAAATTCTCTCTAGAATTTTCAAAATCCATGGCCACATGTTTACAATTTCACGTCAAAAAATGGCTAAAATTCCAGTTGAAATTTTTTCAAAGTCCCTTAAAAATTTTCCAATTTTTGTCCCAATTCTTCCCATTCCCATTGAAACTTTTCAAATCCCTCTCAAAATTGTGGAAATTCTGTTGAAGCTTTTAAAATTCTCTCTAGAATTTTCAAAATCCATGTCCACATGTTTACAATTTCACGTCAAAAAATGGCTAAAATTCCAGTTGAAATTTTTTCAAAGTCCCTTAAAAATTTTCCAATTTTTGTCCCAATTCTTCCCATTCCCATTGAAACTTTTCAAATCCCTCTCAAAATTGTGGAAATTCTCTTGAAGCTTTTAAAATTCTCTCTAGAATTTTCAAAATCCATGTCCACATGTTTACAATTTCACGTCAAAAAATGGCTAAAATTCCAGTTGAAATTTTTTCAAAGTCCCTTCAAAATTTTCCAATTTTTGTCCCAATTCTTCCCATTCCCATTGAAACTTTTCAAATCCCTCTCAAAATTGTGGAAATTCTGTTGAAGCTTTTAAAATTCTCTCTAGAATTTTCAAAATCCATGGCCACATGTTTACAATTTCACGTAACAAAATGGCTAAAATTCCAGCTGAAATTTTTTCAAAGTCCCTTAAAAATTTTCCAATTTTTGTCCCAATTCTTCCCATTCCCATTGAAACTTTTCAAATCCCTCTCAAAATTGTTGAAATTCTGTTGAAGCTTTTAAAATTCTCTCTAGAATTTTCAAAATCCATGTCCACATGTTTACAATTTCACGTCAAAAAATGGCTAAAATTCCAGTTGAAATTTTTTCAAAGTCCCTTAAAAATTTTCCAATTTTTGTCCCAATTCTTCCCATTCCCATTGAAACTTTTCAAATCCCTCTCAAAATTGTTGATATTCTCTTGAAGCTTTGAAAATTCTGTCTAGAATTTTCAAAATCCATGTCCACATGTTTACAATTTCACGTCAAAAAATGGCTAAAATTCCAGTTGAAATTTTTTCAAAGTCCCTTAAAAATTTTCCAATTTTTGTCCCAATTCTTCCCATTCCCATTGAAACTTTTCAAATCCCTCTCAAAATTGTGGAAATTCTCTTGAAGCTTTTAAAATTCTCTCTAGAATTTTCAAAATCCATGGCCACATGTTTACAATTTCACGTCAAAAAATGGCTAAAATTCCAGTTGAAATTTTTTCAAAGTCCCTTAAAAATTTTCCAATTTTTGTCCCAATTCTTCCCATTCCCATTGAAACTTTTCAAATCCCTCTCAAAATTGTGGAAATTCTCTTGAAGCTTTTAAAATTCTCTCTAGAATTTTCAAAATCCATGTCCACATGTTTACAATTTCACGTCAAAAAATGGCTAAAATTCCAGTTGAAATTTTTTCAAAGTCCCTTAAAAATTTTCCAATTTTTGTCCCAATTCTTCCCATTCCCATTGAAACTTTTCAAATCCCTCTCAAAATTGTGGAAATTCTGTTGAAGCTTTTAAAATTCTCTCTAGAATTTTCAAAATCCACTTCAACATGTTTACAATTTCACGTCAAAAAATGGCTAAAATTCCAGTTGAAATTTTTTCAAAGTCCCTTAAAAATTTTCCAATTTTTGTCCCAATTCTTCCCATTCCCATTGAAACTTTTCAAATCCCTCTCAAAATTGTGGAAATTCTGTTGAAGCTTTTAAAATTCTCTCTAGAATTTTCAAAATCCACTTCATCATGTTTACAATTTCACGTCAAAAAATTGCTAAAATTCCAGTTGAAATTTTTTCAAAGTCCCTTAAAAATTTTCCAATTTTTGTCCCAATTCTTCCCATTCCCATTGAAACTTTTCAAATCCCTCTCAAAATTGTTGAAATTCTGTTGAAGCTTTTAAAATTCTCTCTAGAATTTTCAAAATCCATGTCCACATGTTTACAATTTCACGTCAAAAAATGGCTAAAATTCCAGTTGCAATTTTTTCAAAGTCCCTTAAAAATTTTCCAATTTTTGTCCCAATTCTTCCCATTCCCATTGAAACTTTTCAAATCCCTCTCAAAATTGTTGAAATTCTGTTGAAGCTTTTAAAATTCTCTCTAGAATTTTCAAAATCCATGTCCACATGTTTACAATTTCACGTCAAAAAATGGCTAAAATTCCAGTTGAAATTTTTTCAAAGTCCCTTAAAAATTTTCCAATTTTTGTCCCAATTCTTCCCATTCCCATTGAAACTTTTCAAATCCCTCTCAAAATTGTGGAAATTCTGTTGAAGCTTTTAAAATTCTCTCTAGAATTTTCAAAATCCATGTCCACATGTTTACAATTTCACGTCAAAAAATGGCTAAAATTCCAGTTGAAATTTTTTCAAAGTCCCTGAAAAATTTTCCAATTTTTGTCCCAATTCTTCCCATTCCCATTGAAACTTTTCAAATCCCTCTCAAAATTGTTGAAATTCTGTTGAAGCTTTTAAAATTCTCTCTAGAATTTTCAAAATCCATGGCCACATGTTTACAATTTCACGTAACAAAATGGCTAAAATTCCAGCTGAAATTTTTTCAAAGTCCCTTAAAAATTTTCCAATTTTTGTCCCAATTCTTCCCATTCCCATTGAAACTTTTCAAATCCCTCTCAAAATTGTGGAAATTCTGTTGAAGCTTTTAAAATTCTCTCTAGAATTTTCAAAATCCATGTCCACATGTTTACAATTTCACGTCAAAAAATGGCTAAAATTCCAGTTGAAATTTTTTCAAAGTCCCTGAAAAATTTTCCAATTTTTGTCCCAATTCTTCCCATTCCCATTGAAACTTTTCAAATCCCTCTCAAAATTGTTGAAATTCTGTTGAAGCTTTTAAAATTCTCTCTAGAATTTTCAAAATCCATGTCCACATGTTTACAATTTCACGTCAAAAAATGGCTAAAATTCCAGTTGAAATTTTTTCAAAGTCCCTTAAAAATTTTCCAATTTTTGTCCCAATTCTTCCCATTCCCATTGAAACTTTTCAAATCCCTCTCAAAATTGTTGAAATTCTCTTGAAGCTTTTAAAATTCTCTCTAGAATTTTCAAAATCCATGTCCACATGTTTACAATTTCACGTCAAAAAATGGCTAAAATTCCAGTTGAAATTTTTTCAAAGTCCCTTCAAAATTTTCCATTTTTTGTCCCAATTCTTCCCATTCCCATTGAAACTTTTCAAATCCCTCTCAAAATTGTTGAAATTCTCTTGAAGCTTTTAAAATTCTCTCTAGAATTTTCAAAATCCATGTCCACATGTTTACAATTTCATGTCAAAAAATGGCTAAAATTCCAGTTGAAATTTTTTCAAAGTCCCTTAAAAATTTTCCAATTTTTGTCCCAATTCTTCCCATTCCCATTGAAACTTTTCAAATCCCTCTCAAAATTGTTGCAATTCTGTTGAAGCTTTTAAAATTCTCTCTAGAATTTTCAAAATCCACTTCAACATGTTTACAATTTCACGTCAAAAAATGGCTAAAATTCCAGTTGAAATTTTTTCAAAGTCCCTTCAAAATTTTCCAATTTTTGTCCCAATTCTTCCCATTCCCATTGAAACTTTTCAAATCCCTCTCAAAATTGTTGAAATTCTCTTGAAGCTTTTAAAATTCTCTCTAGAATTTTCAAAATCCATGGCCACATGTTTACAATTTCACGTCAAAAAATGGCTAAAATTCCAGTTGAAATTTTTTCAAAGTCCCTTAAAAATTTTCCAATTTTTGTCCCAATTCTTCCCATTCCCATTGAAACTTTTCAAATCCCTCTCAAAATTGTTGAAATTCTCTTGAAGCTTTTAAAATTCTCTCTAGAATTTTCAAAATCCATGGCCACATGTTTACAATTTCACGTCAAAAAATGGCTAAAATTCCAGTTGAAATTTTTTCAAAGTCCCTTAAAAATTTTCCAATTTTTGTCCCAATTCTTCCCATTCCCATTGAAACTTTTCAAATCCCTCTCAAAATTGTTGAAATTCTGTTGAAGCTTTTAAAATTCTCTCTAGAATTTTCAAAATCCATGGCCACATGTTTACAATTTCACGTCAAAAAATTGCTAAAATTCCAGTTGAAATTTTTTCAAAGTCCCTTCAAAATTTTCCAATTTTTGTCCCAATTCTTCCCATTCCCATTGAAACTTTTCAAATCCCTCTCAAAATTGTTGAAATTCTCTTGAAGCTTTTAAAATTCTCTCTAGAATTTTCAAAATCCATGTCCACATGTTTACAATTTCACGTCAAAAAATGGCTAAAATTCCAGTTGAAATTTTTTCAAAGTCCCTTCAAAATTTTCCAATTTTTGTCCCAATTCTTCCCATTCCCATTGAAACTTTTCAAATCCCTCTCAAAATTGTTGAAATTCTCTTGAAGCTTTTAAAATTCTCTCTAGAATTTTCAAAATCCATGTCCACATGTTTACAATTTCACGTCAAAAAATGGCTAAAATTCCAGCTGAAATTTTTTCAAAGTCCCTTAAAAATTTTCCAATTTTTGTCCCAATTCTTCCCATTCCCATTGAAACTTTTCAAATCCCTCTCAAAATTGTTGAAATTCTGTTGAAGCTTTTAAAATTCTCTCTAGAATTTTCAAAATCCATGTCCACATGTTTACAATTTCACGTCAAAAAATGGCTAAAATTCCAGTTGAAATTTTTTCAAAGTCCCTTAAAAATTTTCCAATTTTTGTCCCAATTCTTCCCATTCCCATTGAAACTTTTCAAATCCCTCTCAAAATTGTTGATATTCTCTTGAAGCTTTGAAAATTCTCTCTAGAATTTTCAAAATCCATGTCCACATGTTTACAATTTCACGTCAAAAAATGGCTAAAATTCCAGTTGAAATTTTTTCAAAGTCCCTTAAAAATTTTCCAATTTTTGTCCCAATTCTTCCCATTCCCATTGAAACTTTTCAAATCCCTCTCAAAATTGTGGAAATTCTCTTGAAGCTTTTAAAATTCTCTCTAGAATTTTCAAAATCCATGTCCACATGTTTACAATTTCACGTCAAAAAATGGCTAAAATTCCAGTTGAAATTTTTTCAAAGTCCCTTAAAAATTTTCCAATTTTTGTCCCAATTCTTCCCATTCCCATTGAAACTTTTCAAATCCCTCTCAAAATTGTTGAAATTCTGTTGAAGCTTTTAAAATTCTCTCTAGAATTTTCAAAATCCATGTCCACATGTTTACAATTTCACGTCAAAAAATGGCTAAAATTCCAGTTGAAATTTTTTCAAAGTCCCTTAAAAATTTTCCAATTTTTGTCCCAATTCTTCCCATTCCCATTGAAACTTTTCAAATCCCTCTCAAAATTGTGGAAATTCTGTTGAAGCTTTTAAAATTCTCTCTAGAATTTTCAAAATCCACTTCAACATGTTTACAATTTCACGTCAAAAAATGGCTAAAATTCCAGTTGAAATTTTTTCAAAGTCCCTTAAAAATTTTCCAATTTTTGTCCCAATTCTTCCCATTCCCATTGAAACTTTTCAAATCCCTCTCAAAATTGTTGAAATTCTCTTGAAGCTTTTAAAATTCTCTCTAGAATTTTCAAAATCCATGTCCACATGTTTACAATTTCACGTCAAAAAATGGCTAAAATTCCAGTTGAAATTTTTTCAAAGTCCCTTCAAAATTTTCCAATTTTTGTCCCAATTCTTCCCATTCCCATTGAAACTTTTCAAATCCCTCTCAAAATTGTTGAAATTCTGTTGAAGCTTTTAAAATTCTCTCTAGAATTTTCAAAATCCATGGCCACATGTTTACAATTTCACGTAACAAAATGGCTAAAATTCCAGCTGAAATTTTTTCAAAGTCCCTTAAAAATTTTCCAATTTTTGTCCCAATTCTTCCCATTCCCATTGAAACTTTTCAAATCCCTCTCAAAATTGTTGAAATTCTGTTGAAGCTTTTAAAATTCTCTCTAGAATTTTCAAAATCCATGTCCACATGTTTACAATTTCACGTCAAAAAATGGCTAAAATTCCAGTTGAAATTTTTTCAAAGTCCCTTAAAAATTTTCCAATTTTTGTCCCAATTCTTCCCATTCCCATTGAAACTTTTCAAATCCCTCTCAAAATTGTGGAAATTCTGTTGAAGCTTTTAAAATTCTCTCTAGAATTTTCAAAATCCATGTCCACATGTTTACAATTTCACGTCAAAAAATGGCTAAAATTCCAGTTGAAATTTTTTCAAAGTCCCTTAAAAATTTTCCAATTTTTGTCCCAATTCTTCCCATTCCCATTGAAACTTTTCAAATCCCTCTCAAAATTGTTGAAATTCTGTTGAAGCTTTTAAAATTCTCTCTAGAATTTTCAAAATCCATGTCCACATGTTTACAATTTCACGTCAAAAAATGGCTAAAATTCCAGTTGAAATTTTTTCAAAGTCCCTTAAAAATTTTCCAATTTTTGTCCCAATTCTTCCCATTCCCATTGAAACTTTTCAAATCCCTCTCAAAATTGTTGAAATTCTGTTGAAGCTTTTAAAATTCTCTCTAGAATTTTCAAAATCCATGTCCACATGTTTACAATTTCACGTCAAAAAATTGCTAAAATTCCAGTTGAAATTTTTTCAAAGTCCCTGAAAAATTTTCCAATTTTTGTCCCAATTCTTCCCATTCCCATTGAAACTTTTCAAATCCCTCTCAAAATTGTTGAAATTCTGTTGAAGCTTTTAAAATTCTCTCTAGAATTTTCAAAATCCATGTCCACATGTTTACAATTTCACGTCAAAAAATGGCTAAAATTCCAGTTGAAATTTTTTCAAAGTCCCTTAAAAATTTTCCAATTTTTGTCCCAATTCTTCCCATTCCCATTGAAACTTTTCAAATCCCTCTCAAAATTGTTGAAATTCTGTTGAAGCTTTTAAAATTCTCTCTAGAATTTTCAAAATCCATGTCCACATGTTTACAATTTCACGTCAAAAAATGGCTAAAATTCCAGTTGAAATTTTTTCAAAGTCCCTTCAAAATTTTCCAATTTTTGTCCCAATTCTTCCCATTCCCATTGAAACTTTTCAAATCCCTCTCAAAATTGTTGAAATTCTGTTGAAGCTTTTAAAATTCTCTCTAGAATTTTCAAAATCCATGGCCACATGTTTACAATTTCACGTAACAAAATGGCTAAAATTCCAGCTGAAATTTTTCAAAGTCCCTTAAAAATTTTCCAATTTTTGTCCCAATTCTTCCCATTCCCATTGAAACTTTTCAAATCCCTCTCAAAATTGTTGAAATTCTGTTGAAGCTTTTAAAATTCTCTCTAGAATTTTCAAAATCCATGTCCACATGTTTACAATTTCACGTCAAAAAATGGCTAAAATTCCAGTTGAAATTTTTTCAAAGTCCCTTAAAAATTTTCCAATTTTTGTCCCAATTCTTCCCATTCCCATTGAAACTTTTCAAATCCCTCTCAAAATTGTGGAAATTCTGTTGAAGCTTTTAAAATTCTCTCTAGAATTTTCAAAATCCATGTCCACATGTTTACAATTTCACGTCAAAAAATGGCTAAAATTCCAGTTGAAATTTTTTCAAAGTCCCTTAAAAATTTTCCAATTTTTGTCCCAATTCTTCCCATTCCCATTGAAACTTTTCAAATCCCTCTCAAAATTGTTGAAATTCTGTTGAAGCTTTTAAAATTCTCTCTAGAATTTTCAAAATCCATGTCCACATGTTTACAATTTCACGTCAAAAAATGGCTAAAATTCCAGTTGAAATTTTTTCAAAGTCCCTTAAAAATTTTCCAATTTTTGTCCCAATTCTTCCCATTCCCATTGAAACTTTTCAAATCCCTCTCAAAATTGTTGAAATTCTGTTGAAGCTTTTAAAATTCTCTCTAGAATTTTCAAAATCCATGTCCACATGTTTACAATTTCACGTCAAAAAATTGCTAAAATTCCAGTTGAAATTTTTTCAAAGTCCCTGAAAAATTTTCCAATTTTTGTCCCAATTCTTCCCATTCCCATTGAAACTTTTCAAATCCCTCTCAAAATTGTTGAAATTCTGTTGAAGCTTTTAAAATTCTCTCTAGAATTTTCAAAATCCATGTCCACATGTTTACAATTTCACGTCAAAAAATGGCTAAAATTCCAGTTGAAATTTTTTCAAAGTCCCTTAAAAATTTTCCAATTTTTGTCCCAATTCTTCCCATTCCCATTGAAACTTTTCAAATCCCTCTCAAAATTGTTGAAATTCTGTTGAAGCTTTTAAAATTCTCTCTAGAATTTTCAAAATCCATGTCCACATGTTTACAATTTCACGTCAAAAAATTGCTAAAATTCCAGTTGAAATTTTTTCAAAGTCCCTGAAAAATTTTCCAATTTTTGTCCCAATTCTTCCCATTCCCATTGAAACTTTTCAATCCCTCTCAAAATTGTGGAAATTCTGTTGAAGCTTTTAAAATTCTCTCTAGAATTTTCAAAATCCATGTCCACATGTTTACAATTTCACGTCAAAAAATGGCTAAAATTCCAGTTGAAATTTTTTCAAAGTCCCTTCAAAAATTTTCCAATTTTTGTCCCAATTCTTCCCATTCCCATTGAAACTTTTCAAATCCCTCTCAAAATTGTTGAAATTCTCTTGAAGCTTTTAAAATTCTCTCTAGAATTTTCAAAATCCATGTCCACATGTTTACAATTTCACGTCAAAAAATGGCTAAAATTCCAGTTGAAATTTTTTCAAAGTCCCTTAAAAATTTTCCAATTTTTGTCCCAATTCTTCCCATTCCCATTGAAACTTTTCAAATCCCTCTCAAAATTGTTGAAATTCTCTTGAAGCTTTTAAAATTCTCTCTAGAATTTTCAAAATCCATGTCCACATGTTTACAATTTCACGTCAAAAAATGGCTAAAATTCCAGTTGAAATTTTTTCAAAGTCACTTAAAAAATTTCCAATTTTTGTCCCAATTCTTCCCATTCCCATTGAAACTTTTCAAATCCCTCCCAAAATTGTTGAAATTCTGTTGAAGCTTTAAAATTCTCTCTAGAATTTTCAAAATCCACTTCATCATGTTTACAATTTCACGTCAAAAAATTGCTAAAATTCCAGTTGAAATTTTTTCAAAGTCCCTGAAAAATTTTCCAATTTTCGTCCCAATTCTTCCCATTCCCATTGAAACTTTTCAAATCCCTCTCAAAATTGTTGAAATTCTGTTGAAGCTTTTAAAATTCTCTCTAGAATTTTCAAAATCCATGTCCACATGTTTACAATTTCACGTCAAAAAATGGCTAAAATTCCAGTTGAAATTTTTTCAAAGTCCCTTAAAAATTTTCCAATTTTTGTCCCAATTCTTCCCATTCCCATTGAAACTTTTCAAATCCCTCTCAAAATTGTTGAAATTCTCTTGAAGCTTTTAAAATTCTCTCTAGAATTTTCAAAATCCATGTCCACATGTTTACAATTTCACGTCAAAAAATGGCTAAAATTCCAGTTGAAATTTTTTCAAAGTCCCTGAAAAATTTTCCAATTTTTGTCCCAATTCTTCCCATTCCCATTGAAACTTTTCAAATCCCTCTCAAAATTGTTGAAATTCTGTTGAAGCTTTTAAAATTCTCTCTAGAATTTTCAAAATCCATGTCCACATGTTTACAATTTCACGTCAAAAAATGGCTAAAATTCCAGTTGAAATTTTTTCAAAGTCCCTTAAAAATTTTCCAATTTTTGTCCCAATTCTTCCCATTCCCATTGAAACTTTTCAAATCCCTCTCAAAATTGTTGAAATTCTGTTGAAGCTTTTAAAATTCTCTCTAGATTTTTCAAAATCCATGTCCACATGTTTACAATTTCACGTCAAAAAATGGCTAAAATTCCAGTTGAAATTTTTTCAAAGTCCCTTAAAAATTTTCCAATTTTCGTCCCAATTCTTCCCATTCCCATTGAAACTTTTCAAATCCCTCTCAAAATTGTTGAAATTCTCTTGAAGCTTTTAAAATTCTCTCTAGAATTTTCAAAATCCATGTCCACATGTTTACAATTTCACGTAAAAAAATGGCTAAAATTCCAGTTGATATTTTTTCAAAGTCCCTTAAAAATTTTCCAATTTTTGTCCCAATTCTTCCCATTCCCATTGAAACTTTTCAAATCCCTCTCAAAATTGTTGAAATTCTCTTGAAGCTTTTAAAATTCTCTCTAGAATTTTCAAAATCCATGTCCACATGTTTACAATTTCACGTAAAAAAATGGCTAAAATTCCAGTTGATATTTTTCAAAGTCCCTGAAAAATTTTCCAATTTTGTCCAATTCTTCCCATTCCCATTGAAACTTTTCAAATCCCTCTCAAAATTGTGGAAATTCTGTTGAAGCTTTTAAAATTCTCTCTAGAATTTTCAAAATCCACTTCAACATGTTTACAATTTCACGTCAAAAAATTGCTAAAATTCCAGTTGAAATTTTTTCAAAGTCCCTTCAAAATTTTCCAATTTTTGTCCCAATTCTTCCCATTCCCATTGAAACTTTTCAAATCCCTCTCAAAATTGTTGAAATTCTCTTGAAGCTTTAAAATTCTCTCTAGAATTTTCAAAATCCATGGCCACATGTTTACAATTTCACGTCAAAAAATGGCTAAAATTCCAGTTGAAATTTTTTCAAAGTCCCTTAAAAATTTTCCAATTTTTGTCCCAATTCTTCCCATTCCCATTGAAACTTTTCAAATCCCTCTCAAAATTGTTGAAATTCTGTTGAAGCTTTTAAAATTCTCTCTAGAATTTTCAAAATCCACTTCAACATGTTTACAATTTCACGTCAAAAAATGGCTAAAATTCCAGTTGAATTTTTTTCAAAGTCCCTTAAAAATTTTCCAATTTTTGTCCCAATTCTTCCCATTCCCATTGAAACTTTTCAAATCCCTCTCAAAATTGTTGAAATTCTGTTGAAGCTTTTAAAATTCTCTCTAGAATTTTCAAAATCCATGTCCACATGTTTACAATTTCACGTCAAAAAATGGCTAAAATTCCAGTTGAAATTTTTTCAAAGTCCCTTAAAAATTTTCCAATTTTCGTCCCAATTCTTCCCATTCCCATTGAAACTTTTCAAATCCCTCTCAAAATTGTGGAAATTCTGTTGAAGCTTTTAAAATTCTCTCTAGAATTTTCAAAATCCACTTCAACATGTTTACAATTTCACGTAAAAAAATGGCTAAAATTCCAGTTGAAATTTTTTCAAAGTCCCTGAAAAATTTTCCAATTTTCGTCCCAATTCTTCCCATTCCCATTGAAACTTTTCAAATCCCTCTCAAAATTGTTGAAATTCTGTTGAAGCTTTTAAAATTCTCTCTAGAATTTTCAAAATCCATGTCCACATGTTTACAATTTCACGTCAAAAAATGGCTAAAATTCCAGTTGAAATTTTTTCAAAGTCCCTTAAAAATTTTCCAATTTTTGTCCCAATTCTTCCCATTCCCATTGAAACTTTTCAAATCCCTCTCAAAATTGTTGAAATTCTCTTGAAGCTTTTAAAATTCTCTCTAGAATTTTCAAAATCCATGTCCACATGTTTACAATTTCACGTCAAAAAATGGCTAAAATTCCAGTTGAAATTTTTTCAAAGTCCCTTCAAAATTTTCCAATTTTTGTCCCAATTCTTCCCATTCCCATTGAAACTTTTCAAATCCCTCTCAAAATTGTTGAAATTCTGTTGAAGCTTTTAAAATTCTCTCTAGAATTTTCAAAATCCATGTCCACATGTTTACAATTTCACGTCAAAAAATGGCTAAAATTCCAGTTGAAATTTTTTCAAAGTCCCTTAAAAATTTTCCAATTTTTGTCCCAATTCTTCCCATTCCCATTGAAACTTTTCAAATCCCTCTCAAAATTGTTGAAATTCTGTTGAAGCTTTTAAAATTCTCTCTAGATTTTTCAAAATCCATGTCCACATGTTTACAATTTCACGTCAAAAAATGGCTAAAATTCCAGTTGAAATTTTTTCAAAGTCCCTTAAAAATTTTCCAATTTTCGTCCCAATTCTTCCCATTCCCATTGAAACTTTTCAAATCCCTCTCAAAATTGTTGAAATTCTCTTGAAGCTTTTAAAATTCTCTCTAGAATTTTCAAAATCCATGTCCACATGTTTACAATTTCACGTAAAAAAATGGCTAAAATTCCAGTTGATATTTTTTCAAAGTCCCTTAAAAATTTTCCAATTTTTGTCCCAATTCTTCCCATTCCCATTGAAACTTTTCAAATCCCTCTCAAAATTGTTGAAATTCTCTTGAAGCTTTTAAAATTCTCTCTAGAATTTTCAAAATCCATGTCCACATGTTTACAATTTCACGTAAAAAAATGGCTAAAATTCCAGTTGATATTTTTTCAAAGTCCCTGAAAAATTTTCCAATTTTTGTCCCAATTCTTCCCATTCCCATTGAAACTTTTCAAATCCCTCTCAAAATTGTGGAAATTCTGTTGAAGCTTTTAAAATTCTCTCTAGAATTTTCAAAATCCACTTCAACATGTTTACAATTTCACGTCAAAAAATTGCTAAAATTCCAGTTGAAATTTTTTCAAAGTCCCTTCAAAATTTTCCAATTTTTGTCCCAATTCTTCCCATTCCCATTGAAACTTTTCAAATCCCTCTCAAAATTGTTGAAATTCTCTTGAAGCTTTTAAAATTCTCTCTAGAATTTTCAAAATCCATGGCCACATGTTTACAATTTCACGTCAAAAAATGGCTAAAATTCCAGTTGAAATTTTTTCAAAGTCCCTTAAAAATTTTCCAATTTTTGTCCCAATTCTTCCCATTCCCATTGAAACTTTTCAAATCCCTCTCAAAATTGTTGAAATTCTGTTGAAGCTTTTAAAATTCTCTCTAGAATTTTCAAAATCCACTTCAACATGTTTACAATTTCACGTCAAAAAATGGCTAAAATTCCAGTTGAATTTTTTTCAAAGTCCCTTAAAAATTTTCCAATTTTTGTCCCAATTCTTCCCATTCCCATTGAAACTTTTCAAATCCCTCTCAAAATTGTTGAAATTCTGTTGAAGCTTTTAAAATTCTCTCTAGAATTTTCAAAATCCATGGCCACATGTTTACAATTTCACGTCAAAAAATGGCTAAAATTCCAGTTGAAATTTTTTCAAAGTCCCTTAAAAATTTTCCAATTTTCGTCCCAATTCTTCCCATTCCCATTGAAACTTTTCAAATCCCTCTCAAAATTGTGGAAATTCTGTTGAAGCTTTTAAAATTCTCTCTAGAATTTTCAAAATCCACTTCAACATGTTTACAATTTCACGTAAAAAAATGGCTAAAATTCCAGTTGAAATTTTTTCAAAGTCCCTTAAAAATTTTCCAATTTTTGTCCCAATTCTTCCCATTCCCATTGAAACTTTTCAAATCCCTCTCAAAATTGTGGAAATTCTGTTGAAGCTTTTAAAATTCTCTCTAGAATTTTCAAAATCCATGTCCACATGTTTACAATTTCACGTCAAAAAATTGCTAAAATTCCAGTTGAAATTTTTTCAAAGTCCCTTAAAAATTTTCCAATTTTTGTCCCAATTCTTCCCATTCCCATTGAAACTTTTCAAATCCCTCCCAAAATTGTTGAAATTCTGTTGAAGCTTTTAAAATTCTCTCTAGAATTTTCAAAATCCATGTCCACATGTTTACAATTTCACGTCAAAAAATTGCTAAAATTCCAGTTGAAATTTTTTCAAAGTCACTTAAAAAATTTCCAATTTTTGTCCCAATTCTTCCCATTCCCATTGAAACTTTTCAAATCCCTCCCAAAATTGTTGAAATTCTGTTGAAGCTTTTAAAATTCTCTCTAGAATTTTCAAAATCCACTTCATCATGTTTACAATTTCACGTCAAAAAATGGCTAAAATTCCAGTTGAAATTTTTTCAAAGTCCCTTAAAAATTTTCCAATTTTCGTCCCAATTCTTCCCATTCCCATTGAAACTTTTCAAATCCCTCTCAAAATTGTTGAAATTCTGTTGAAGCTTTTAAAATTCTCTCTAGAATTTTCAAAATCCATGTCCACATGTTTACAATTTCACGTCAAAAAATGGCTAAAATTCCAGTTGAAATTTTTTCAAAGTCCCTTAAAAATTTTCCAATTTTTGTCCCAATTCTTCCCATTCCCATTGAAACTTTTCAAATCCCTCTCAAAATTGTTGAAATTCTCTTGAAGCTTTTAAAATTCTCTCTAGAATTTTCAAAATCCATGTCCACATGTTTACAATTTCACGTCAAAAAATGGCTAAAATTCCAGTTGAAATTTTTTCAAAGTCCCTGAAAAATTTTCCAATTTTTGTCCCAATTCTTCCCATTCCCATTGAAACTTTTCAAATCCCTCTCAAAATTGTTGAAATTCTGTTGAAGCTTTTAAAATTCTCTCTAGATTTTTCAAAATCCATGTCCACATGTTTACAATTTCACGTCAAAAAATGGCTAAAATTCCAGTTGAAATTTTTTCAAAGTCCCTTAAAAATTTTCCAATTTTCGTCCCAATTCTTCCCATTCCCATTGAAACTTTTCAAATCCCTCTCAAAATTGTTGAAATTCTGTTGAAGCTTTTAAAATTCTCTCTAGAATTTTCAAAATCCATGTCCACATGTTTACAATTTCACGTAAAAAAATGGCTAAAATTCCAGTTGATATTTTTTCAAAGTCCCTTAAAAATTTTCCAATTTTTGTCCCAATTCTTCCCATTCCCATTGAAACTTTTCAAATCCCTCTCAAAATTGTTGAAATTCTCTTGAAGCTTTTAAAATTCTCTCTAGAATTTTCAAAATCCATGGCCACATGTTTACAATTTCACGTCAAAAAATGGCTAAAATTCCAGTTGATATTTTTTCAAAGTCCCTGAAAAATTTTCCAATTTTTGTCCCAATTCTTCCCATTCCCATTGAAACTTTTCAAATCCCTCTCAAAATTGTGGAAATTCTGTTGAAGCTTTTAAAATTCTCTCTAGAATTTTCAAAATCCACTTCAACATGTTTACAATTTCACGTCAAAAAATTGCTAAAATTCCAGTTGAAATTTTTTCAAAGTCCCTTCAAAATTTTCCAATTTTTGTCCCAATTCTTCCCATTCCCATTGAAACTTTTCAAATCCCTCTCAAAATTGTTGAAATTCTCTTGAAGCTTTTAAAATTCTCTCTAGAATTTTCAAAATCCATGGCCACATGTTTACAATTTCACGTCAAAAAATGGCTAAAATTCCAGTTGAAATTTTTTCAAAGTCCCTTAAAAATTTTCCAATTTTTGTCCCAATTCTTCCCATTCCCATTGAAACTTTTCAAATCCCTCTCAAAATTGTTGAAATTCTGTTGAAGCTTTTAAAATTCTCTCTAGAATTTTCAAAATCCACTTCAACATGTTTACAATTTCACGTCAAAAAATGGCTAAAATTCCAGTTGAATTTTTTTCAAAGTCCCTTAAAAATTTTCCAATTTTTGTCCCAATTCTTCCCATTCCCATTGAAACTTTTCAAATCCCTCTCAAAATTGTTGAAATTCTGTTGAAGCTTTTAAAATTCTCTCTAGAATTTTCAAAATCCATGTCCACATGTTTACAATTTCACGTCAAAAAATGGCTAAAATTCCAGTTGAAATTTTTTCAAAGTCCCTTAAAAATTTTCCAATTTTCGTCCCAATTCTTCCCATTCCCATTGAAACTTTTCAAATCCCTCTCAAAATTGTGGAAATTCTGTTGAAGCTTTTAAAATTCTCTCTAGAATTTTCAAAATCCACTTCAACATGTTTACAATTTCACGTAAAAAAATGGCTAAAATTCCAGTTGAAATTTTTTCAAAGTCCCTTAAAAATTTTCCAATTTTTGTCCCAATTCTTCCCATTCCCATTGAAACTTTTCAAATCCCTCTCAAAATTGTGGAAATTCTGTTGAAGCTTTTAAAATTCTCTCTAGAATTTTCAAAATCCATGTCCACATGTTTACAATTTCACGTCAAAAAATTGCTAAAATTCCAGTTGAAATTTTTTCAAAGTCCCTTAAAAATTTTCCAATTTTTGTCCCAATTCTTCCCATTCCCATTGAAACTTTTCAAATCCCTCCCAAAATTGTTGAAATTCTGTTGAAGCTTTTAAAATTCTCTCTAGAATTTTCAAAATCCATGTCCACATGTTTACAATTTCACGTCAAAAAATTGCTAAAATTCCAGTTGAAATTTTTTCAAAGTCCCTGAAAAATTTTCCAATTTTTGTCCCAATTCTTCCCATTCCCATTGAAACTTTTCAAATCCCTCTCAAAATTGTTGAAATTCTGTTGAAGCTTTTAAAATTCTCTCTAGAATTTTCAAAATCCATGTCCACATGTTTACAATTTCACGTCAAAAAATGGCTAAAATTCCAGTTGAAATTTTTTCAAAGTCCCTTAAAAATTTTCCAATTTTTGTCCCAATTCTTCCCATTCCCATTGAAACTTTTCAAATCCCTCTCAAAATTGTGGAAATTCTGTTGAAGCTTTTAAAATTCTCTCTAGAATTTTCAAAATCCATGTCCACATGTTTACAATTTCACGTCAAAAAATGGCTAAAATTCCAGTTGAAATTTTTTCAAAGTCCCTTCAAAATTTTCCAATTTTTGTCCCAATTCTTCCCATTCCCATTGAAACTTTTCAAATCCCTCTCAAAATTGTTGAAATTCTCTTGAAGCTTTTAAAATTCTCTCTAGAATTTTCAAAATCCATGGCCACATGTTTACAATTTCACGTCAAAAAATGGCTAAAATTCCAGTTGAAATTTTTTCAAAGTCCCTTAAAAATTTTCCAATTTTTGTCCCAATTCTTCCCATTCCCATTGAAACTTTTCAAATCCCTCTCAAAATTGTTGAAATTCTCTTGAAGCTTTTAAAATTCTCTCTAGAATTTTCAAAATCCATGTCCACATGTTTACAATTTCACGTCAAAAAATGGCTAAAATTCCAGTTGAAATTTTTTCAAAGTCACTTAAAAAATTTCCAATTTTTGTCCCAATTCTTCCCATTCCCATTGAAACTTTTCAAATCCCTCCCAAAATTGTTGAAATTCTGTTGAAGCTTTTAAAATTCTCTCTAGAATTTTCAAAATCCACTTCATCATGTTTACAATTTCACGTCAAAAAATTGCTAAAATTCCAGTTGAAATTTTTTCAAAGTCCCTGAAAAATTTTCCAATTTTTGTCCCAATTCTTCCCATTCCCATTGAAACTTTTCAAATCCCTCTCAAAATTGTTGAAATTCTGTTGAAGCTTTTAAAATTCTCTCTAGAATTTTCAAAATCCATGTCCACATGTTTACAATTTCACGTCAAAAAATGGCTAAAATTCCAGTTGAAATTTTTTCAAAGTCCCTGAAAAATTTTCCAATTTTTGTCCCAATTCTTCCCATTCCCATTGAAACTTTTCAAATCCCTCTCAAAATTGTTGAAATTCTGTTGAAGCTTTTAAAATTCTCTCTAGATTTTTCAAAATCCATGTCCACATGTTTACAATTTCACGTCAAAAAATGGCTAAAATTCCAGTTGAAATTTTTTCAAAGTCCCTGAAAAATTTTCCAATTTTCGTCCCAATTCTTCCCATTCCCATTGAAACTTTTCAAATCCCTCTCAAAATTGTTGAAATTCTCTTGAAGCTTTTAAAATTCTCTCTAGAATTTTCAAAATCCATGTCCACATGTTTACAATTTCACGTAAAAAAATGGCTAAAATTCCAGTTGATATTTTTTCAAAGTCCCTTAAAAATTTTCCAATTTTTGTCCCAATTCTTCCCATTCCCATTGAAACTTTTCAAATCCCTCTCAAAATTGTTGAAATTCTCTTGAAGCTTTTAAAATTCTCTCTAGAATTTTCAAAATCCATGTCCACATGTTTACAATTTCACGTCAAAAAATGGCTAAAATTCCAGTTGAAATTTTTTCAAAGTCCCTTAAAAATTTTCCAATTTTTGTCCCAATTCTTCCCATTCCCATTGAAACTTTTCAAATCCCTCTCAAAATTGTGGAAATTCTCTTGAAGCTTTTAAAATTCTCTCTAGAATTTTCAAAATCCACTTCAACATGTTTACAATTTCACGTAAAAAAATGGCTAAAATTCCAGTTGAAATTTTTTCAAAGTCCCTTAAAAATTTTCCAATTTTTGTCCCAATTCTTCCCATTCCCATTGAAACTTTTCAAATCCCTCTCAAAATTGTTGAAATTCTCTTGAAGCTTTTAAAATTCTCTCTAGAATTTTCAAAATCCATGGCCACATGTTTACAATTTCACGTCAAAAAATGGCTAAAATTCCAGTTGAAATTTTTTCAAAGTCCCTGAAAAATTTTCCAATTTTTGTCCCAATTCTTCCCATTCCCATTGAAACTTTTCAAATCCCTCTCAAAATTGTGGAAATTCTGTTGAAGCTTTTAAAATTCTCTCTAGAATTTTCAAAATCCATGTCCACATGTTTACAATTTCACGTCAAAAAATGGCTAAAATTCCAGTTGAAATTTTTTCAAAGTCCCTTAAAAATTTTCCAATTTTCGTCCCAATTCTTCCCATTCCCATTGAAACTTTTCAAATCCCTCTCAAAATTGTGGAAATTCTGTTGAAGCTTTTAAAATTCTCTCTAGAATTTTCAAAATCCACTTCAACATGTTTACAATTTCACGTAAAAAAATGGCTAAAATTCCAGTTGAAATTTTTTCAAAGTCCCTTAAAAATTTTCCAATTTTTGTCCCAATTCTTCCCATTCCCATTGAAACTTTTCAAATCCCTCTCAAAATTGTGGAAATTCTGTTGAAGCTTTTAAAATTCTCTCTAGAATTTTCAAAATCCATGGCCACATGTTTACAATTTCACGTCAAAAAATGGCTAAAATTCCAGTTGAAATTTTTTCAAAGTCCCTTAAAAATTTTCCAATTTTTGCCCCAATTCTTCCCATTCCCATTGAAACTTTTCAAATCCCTCTCAAAATTGTGGAAATTCTGTTGAAGCTTTTAAAATTCTCTCTAGAATTTTCAAAATCCATGTCCACATGTTTACAATTTCACGTCAAAAAATGGCTAAAATTCCAGTTGAAATTTTTTCAAAGTCCCTTAAAAATTTTCCAATTTTTGTCCCAATTCTTCCCATTCCCATTGAAACTTTTCAAATCCCTCCCAAAATTGTTGAAATTCTGTTGAAGCTTTTAAAATTCTCTCTAGAATTTTCAAAATCCATGTCCACATGTTTACAATTTCACGTCAAAAAATTGCTAAAATTCCAGTTGAAATTTTTTCAAAGTCCCTGAAAAATTTTCCAATTTTTGTCCCAATTCTTCCCATTCCCATTGAAACTTTTCAAATCCCTCTCAAAATTGTTGAAATTCTGTTGAAGCTTTTAAAATTCTCTCTAGAATTTTCAAAATCCATGTCCACATGTTTACAATTTCACGTCAAAAAATGGCTAAAATGCCAGTTGAAATTTTTTCAAAGTCCCTTAAAAATTTTCCAATTTTTGTCCCAATTCTTCCCATTCCCATTGAAACTTTTCAAATCTCTCTCAAAATTGTGGAAATTCTGTTGAAGCTTTTAAAATTCTCTCTAGAATTTTCAAAATCCATGTCCACATGTTTACAATTTCACGTCAAAAAATGGCTAAAATTCCAGTTGAAATTTTTTCAAAGTCCCTTAAAAATTTTCCAATTTTTGTCCCAATTCTTCCCATTCCCATTGAAACTTTTCAAATCCCTCTCAAAATTGTGGAAATTCTGTTGAAGCTTTTAAAATTCTCTCTAGAATTTTCAAAATCCATGTCCACATGTTTACAATTTCACGTCAAAAAATGGCTAAAATTCCAGTTGAAATTTTTTCAAAGTCCCTTAAAAATTTTCCAATTTTTGTCCCAATTCTTCCCATTCCCATTGAAACTTTTCAAATCCCTCTCAAAATTGTGGAAATTCTGTTGAAGCTTTTAAAATTCTCTCTAGAATTTTCAAAATCCATGTCCACATGTTTACAATTTCACGTCAAAAAATGGCTAAAATTCCAGTTGAAATTTTTTCAAAGTCCCTTCAAAATTTTCCAATTTTTGTCCCAATTCTTCCCATTCCCATTGAAACTTTTCAAATCCCTCTCAAAATTGTTGAAATTCTCTTGAAGCTTTTAAAATTCTCTCTAGAATTTTCAAAATCCATGTCCACATGTTTACAATTTCACGTCAAAAAATGGCTAAAATTCCAGTTGAAATTTTTTCAAAGTCCCTTAAAAATTTTCCAATTTTTGTCCCAATTCTTCCCATTCCCATTGAAACTTTTCAAATCCCTCTCAAAATTGTTGAAATTCTGTTGAAGCTTTTAAAATTCTCTCTAGAATTTTCAAAATCCATGGCCACATGTTTACAATTTCACGTCAAAAAATGGCTAAAATTCCAGTTGAAATTTTTTCAAAGTCCCTTAAAAATTTTCCAATTTTTGTCCCAATTCTTCCCATTCCCATTGAAACTTTTCAAATCCCTCTCAAAATTGTGGAAATTCTCTTGAAGCTTTTAAAATTCTCTCTAGAATTTTCAAAATCCACTTCAACATGTTTACAATTTCACGTAAAAAAATGGCTAAAATTCCAGTTGAAATTTTTTCAAAGTCCCTGAAAAATTTTCCAATTTTTGTCCCAATTCTTCCCATTCCCATTGAAACTTTTCAAATCCCTCTCAAAATTGTGGAAATTCTCTTGAAGCTTTTAAAATTCTCTCTAGAATTTTCAAAATCCACTTCAACATGTTTACAATTTCACGTCAAAAAATGGCTAAAATTCCAGTTGAAATTTTTTCAAAGTCCCTTAAAAATTTTCCAATTTTTGTCCCAATTCTTCCCATTCCCATTGAAACTTTTCAAATCCCTCTCAAAATTGTGGAAATTCTGTTGAAGCTTTTAAAATTCTCTCTAGAATTTTCAAAATCCATGTCCACATGTTTACAATTTCACGTCAAAAAATGGCTAAAATTCCAGTTGAAATTTTTTCAAAGTCCCTTAAAAATTTTCCAATTTTTGTCCCAATTCTTCCCATTCCCATTGAAACTTTTCAAATCCCTCTCAAAATTGTGGAAATTCTCTTGAAGCTTTTAAAATTCTCTCTAGAATTTTCAAAATCCACTTCAACATGTTTACAATTTCACGTAAAAAAATGGCTAAAATTCCAGTTGAAATTTTTTCAAAGTCCCTTAAAAATTTTCCAATTTTTGTCCCAATTCTTCCCATTCCCATTGAAACTTTTCAAATCCCTCTCAAAATTGTTGAAATTCTCTTGAAGCTTTTAAAATTCTCTCTAGAATTTTCAAAATCCATGGCCACATGTTTACAATTTCACGTCAAAAAATGGCTAAAATTCCAGTTGAAATTTTTTCAAAGTCCCTTAAAAATTTTCCAATTTTTGTCCCAATTCTTCCCATTCCCATTGAAACTTTTCAAATCCCTCTCAAAATTGTGGAAATTCTCTTGAAGCTTTTAAAATTCTCTCTAGAATTTTCAAAATCCATGTCCACATGTTTACAATTTCACGTCAAAAAATGGCTAAAATTCCAGTTGAAATTTTTTCAAAGTCCCTTCAAAATTTTCCAATTTTTGTCCCAATTCTTCCCATTCCCATTGAAACTTTTCAAATCCCTCTCAAAATTGTTGAAATTCTGTTGAAGCTTTTAAAATTCTCTCTAGAATTTTCAAAATCCATGTCCACATGTTTACAATTTCACGTCAAAAAATGGCTAAAATTCCAGTTGAAATTTTTTCAAAGTCCCTGAAAAATTTTCCAATTTTTGTCCCAATTCTTCCCATTCCCATTGAAACTTTTCAAATCCCTCTCAAAATTGTGGAAATTCTGTTGAAGCTTTTAAAATTCTCTCTAGAATTTTCAAAATCCACTTCAACATGTTTACAATTTCACGTCAAAAAATGGCTAAAATTCCAGTTGAAATTTTTTCAAAGTCCCTTAAAAATTTTCCAATTTTTGTCCCAATTCTTCCCATTCCCATTGAAACTTTTCAAATCCCTCTCAAAATTGTGGAAATTCTGTTGAAGCTTTTAAAATTCTCTCTAGAATTTTCAAAATCCATGTCCACATGTTTACAATTTCACGTCAAAAAATGGCTAAAATTCCAGTTGAAATTTTTTCAAAGTCCCTTAAAAATTTTCCAATTTTTGTCCCAATTCTTCCCATTCCCATTGAAACTTTTCAAATCCCTCTCAAAATTGTTGAAATTCTCTTGAAGCTTTTAAAATTCTCTCTAGAATTTTCAAAATCCATGTCCACATGTTTACAATTTCACGTCAAAAAATTGCTAAAATTCCAGTTGAAATTTTTTCAAAGTCCCTGAAAAATTTTCCAATTTTTGTCCCAATTCTTCCCATTCCCATTGAAACTTTTCAAATCCCTCCCAAAATTGTTGAAATTCTGTTGAAGCTTTTAAAATTCTCTCTAGAATTTTCAAAATCCATGTCCACATGTTTACAATTTCACGTCAAAAAATTGCTAAAATTCCAGTTGAAATTTTTTCAAAGTCCCTGAAAAATTTTCCAATTTTTGTCCCAATTCTTCCCATTCCCATTGAAACTTTTCAAATCCCTCTCAAAATTGTTGAAATTCTGTTGAAGCTTTTAAAATTCTCTCTAGAATTTTCAAAATCCATGTCCACATGTTTACAATTTCACGTCAAAAAATGGCTAAAATTCCAGTTGAAATTTTTTCAAAGTCCCTTAAAAATTTTCCAATTTTTGTCCCAATTCTTCCCATTCCCATTGAAACTTTTCAAATCCCTCTCAAAATTGTGGAAATTCTGTTGAAGCTTTTAAAATTCTCTCTAGAATTTTCAAAATCCACTTCAACATGTTTACAATTTCACGTAAAAAAATGGCTAAAATTCCAGTTGAAATTTTTTCAAAGTCCCTTAAAAATTTTCCAATTTTTGTCCCAATTCTTCCCATTCCCATTGAAACTTTTCAAATCCCTCTCAAAATTGTTGAAATTCTCTTGAAGCTTTTAAAATTCTCTCTAGAATTTTCAAAATCCATGTCCACATGTTTACAATTTCACGTCAAAAAATGGCTAAAATTCCAGTTGAAATTTTTTCAAAGTCCCTTAAAAATTTTCCAATTTTTGTCCCAATTCTTCCCATTCCCATTGAAACTTTTCAAATCCCTCTCAAAATTGTGGAAATTCTCTTGAAGCTTTTAAAATTCTCTCTAGAATTTTCAAAATCCATGTCCACATGTTTACAATTTCACGTCAAAAAATGGCTAAAATTCCAGTTGAAATTTTTTCAAAGTCCCTTCAAAATTTTCCAATTTTTGTCCCAATTCTTCCCATTCCCATTGAAACTTTTCAAATCCCTCTCAAAATTGTTGAAATTCTGTTGAAGCTTTTAAAATTCTCTCTAGAATTTTCAAAATCCATGTCCACATGTTTACAATTTCACGTCAAAAAATGGCTAAAATTCCAGTTGAAATTTTTTCAAAGTCCCTTAAAAATTTTCCAATTTTCGTCCCAATTCTTCCCATTCCCATTGAAACTTTTCAAATCCCTCTCAAAATTGTGGAAATTCTGTTGAAGCTTTTAAAATTCTCTCTAGAATTTTCAAAATCCACTTCAACATGTTTACAATTTCACGTAAAAAAATGGCTAAAATTCCAGTTGAAATTTTTTCAAAGTCCCTTAAAAATTTTCCAATTTTTGTCCCAATTCTTCCCATTCCCATTGAAACTTTTCAAATCCCTCTCAAAATTGTGGAAATTCTGTTGAAGCTTTTAAAATTCTCTCTAGAATTTTCAAAATCCATGTCCACATGTTTACAATTTCACGTCAAAAAATGGCTAAAATTCCAGTTGAAATTTTTTCAAAGTCCCTGAAAAATTTTCCAATTTTTGTCCCAATTCTTCCCATTCCCATTGAAACTTTTCAAATCCCTCTCAAAATTGTGGAAATTCTGTTGAAGCTTTTAAAATTCTCTCTAGAATTTTCAAAATCCATGTCCACATGTTTACAATTTCACGTCAAAAAATGGCTAAAATTCCAGTTGAAATTTTTTCAAAGTCCCTTAAAAATTTTCCAATTTTTGTCCCAATTCTTCCCATTCCCATTGAAACTTTTCAAATCCCTCTCAAAATTGTTGAAATTCTCTTGAAGCTTTTAAAATTCTCTCTAGAATTTTCAAAATCCATGTCCACATGTTTACAATTTCACGTCAAAAAATGGCTAAAATTCCAGTTGAAATTTTTTCAAAGTCCCTGAAAAATTTTCCAATTTTTGTCCCAATTCTTCCCATTCCCATTGAAACTTTTCAAATCCCTCTCAAAATTGTGGAAATTCTCTTGAAGCTTTTAAAATTCTCTCTAGAATTTTCAAAATCCACTTCAACATGTTTACAATTTCACGTCAAAAAATGGCTAAAATTCCAGTTGAAATTTTTTCAAAGTCCCTTAAAAATTTTCCAATTTTTGTCCCAATTCTTCCCATTCCCATTGAAACTTTTCAAATCCCTCTCAAAATTGTGGAAATTCTGTTGAAGCTTTTAAAATTCTCTCTAGAATTTTCAAAATCCATGTCCACATGTTTACAATTTCACGTCAAAAAATGGCTAAAATTCCAGTTGAAATTTTTTCAAAGTCCCTTAAAAATTTTCCAATTTTTGTCCCAATTCTTCCCATTCCCATTGAAACTTTTCAAATCCCTCTCAAAATTGTGGAAATTCTCTTGAAGCTTTTAAAATTCTCTCTAGAATTTTCAAAATCCACTTCAACATGTTTACAATTTCACGTAAAAAAATGGCTAAAATTCCAGTTGAAATTTTTTCAAAGTCCCTTAAAAATTTTCCAATTTTTGTCCCAATTCTTCCCATTCCCATTGAAACTTTTCAAATCCCTCTCAAAATTGTTGAAATTCTCTTGAAGCTTTTAAAATTCTCTCTAGAATTTTCAAAATCCATG
>NW_028115253.1:0-166286 GCF_964273445.1 Streptopelia decaocto | reverse complement strand
TGGGAACCCTTCGCGAGAATGTCTAAAGTTTCAGCGGGATTTCCAAAATGTTGAAAGGAACTCAAAACATGTCAACCTTGGTTTTGAGAATCTCTCCCGGAGTTTGAGAGATTTGGACGTGAAAGGGTACCAATCTTGTCGGGGATTGGGAACCCTTCGCGACAATGTCCAAAGTTTCAGCGGGATTTCCAAAATGTTGAAAGGAACTCGAAACATGTCAACCTTGGTTTTGAGAATCTCTCCCGGAGTTTGAGAGATCTGGACGTGAAAGGGTACCAATCTTGTCGGGGATTGGGAACCCTTCGCGAGAATGTCCAAAGTTTCAGCGGGATTTCCAAAATGTTGAAAGGAACTCGAAACATGTCAACCTTGGTTTTGAGAATCTCTCCCGGAGTTTGAGAGATTTGGACGTGAAAGGGTACCAATCTTGTCGGGGATTGGGAACCCTTCACCAGAATGTCCAAAGTTTCAGCGGGATTTCCAAAATGTTGAAAGGAACTCGAAACATGTCAACCTTGGTTTTGAGAATCTCTCCCGGACTTTGAGAGATTTGGACGTGAAAGGGTACTAATCTTGTCGGGGATTGGGAACCCTTCGCCAGAATGTCCAAAGTTTCAGCGGGATTTCCAAAATGTTGAAAGGAACTCGAAACATGTCAACCTTGGTTTTGAGAATCTCTCCCGGAGTTTGAGAGATTTGGACTTGAAAGGGTCCCAGTCTTGCCGGGGATTAGGAACCCTTCGCGAGAATGTCCAAAGTTTCAGCGGGATTTCCAAAATGTTGAAAGGAACTCGAAACATGTCAACCTTGGTTTTGAGAATCTCTCCCGGAGTTTGAGAGATTTGGACGTGAATGGGTACCAATCTTGTCAGGGATTGGGAACCCTTCGCGAGAATGTCCAAAGTTTCAGCGGGATTTCCAAAATGTTGAAAGGAACTCGAAACATGTCAACCTTGCTTTTGAGAATCTCTCCCGGACTTTGAGAGATTTGGACGTGAAAGGGTACCAATCTTGTCGGGGATTAGGAACCCTTCGCGAGAATGTCCAAAGTTTCAGCGGGATTTCCAAAATGTTGAAAGGAACTCGAAACATGTCAACCTTGGTTTTGAGAATCTCTCCCGGGGTTTGAGAGATTTGGACGTGAAAGGGTACCAATCTTGTCGGGGATTGGGAACCCTTCGCGAGAATGTCCAAAGTTTCAGCGGGATTTTCAAAATGTTGAAAGGAATTCGAAACATGTCAACCTTGGTTTTGAGAATCTCTGCCGGAGTTTGAGAGATTTGGACGTGAAAGGGTACCAATCTTGTCGGGGATTGGGAACCCTTCGCCAGAATGTCCAAAGTTTCAGCGGGATTTCCAAAATGTTGAAAGGAACTCGAAACATGTCAACCTTGGTTTTGAGAATCTCTCCCGGAGTTTGAGAGATCTGGACGTGAATGGGTACAAATCTTGTCGGGGATTGGGAACCCTTCGCGACAATGTCCAAAGTTTCAGTGGGATTTTTAAAATGTTGAAAGGAACTCGAAACATGTCAACCATGGTTTTGAGAATCTCTCCCGGAGTTTGAGAGATTTGGACGTGAAAGGGTACCAATCTTGTCGGGGATCGGGAACCCTTCGCGACAATGTCCAAAGTTTCAGCGGGATTTTTAAAATGTTGAAAGGAACTCGAAACATGTCAACCTTGGTTTTGAGAATCTCTCCCGGAGTTTGAGAGATTTGGTCGTGAAAGGGTACCAATCTTGTCGGGGATTGGGAGCCCTTCGCCAGAATGTCCAAAGTTTCAGCGGGATTTCCAAAATGTTGAAAGGAACTCGAAACATGTCAACCTTGGTTTTGAGAATCTCTCCCGTAGTTTGAGAGATTTGGACGTGAAAGGGTACCAGTCTTGTCGGGGATTGGGAACCCTTCGCGAGAATGTCCAAAGTTTCAGCGGGATTTCCAAAATGTTGAAAGAAACTCAAAACATTTCAACCTTGGTTTTGAGAATCTCTCCCAGAGTTTGAGAGATTTGGACGTCAAAGAGTACCAATCTTGTCGGGGATTGGGAACCCTTCGCGAGAATGTCCAAAGTTTCAGCGGGATTTCCAAAATGTTGAAAGGAACTCGAACCATGTCAACCTTGGTTTTGAGAATCTCTCCCGGAGTCTGAGAGATCTGGACGTGAAAGGGTACCAATCTTGTCGGGGATTGGGAACCCTTCGCCAGAATGTCCAAAGTTTCAGCGGGATTTCCAAAATGTTGAAAGGAACTCGAACCATGTCAACCTTGGTTTTGAGAATCTCTCCCGGAGTTTGAGAGATTTGGACGTGAAAGTGTACCAATCTTGTCGGGGATTGGGAACCCTTCGCGAGAATGTCCAAAGTTTCAGCGGGATTTCCAAAATGTTGAAAGGAACTCGAAACATGTCAACCTTGGTTTTGAGAATCTCTCCCGGAGTTTGAGAGATTTGGACGTGAAAGGGTACCAATCTTGTCGGGGATTGGGAACCCTTCGCGAGAATGTCCAAAGTTTCAGCGGGATTTCCAAAATGTTGAAAGGAATTCGAAACGTTTCAACCATGGTTTTGAGAATCTCTCCCGGAGTTTGAGAGATTTGGACGTGAAAGGGTACCAATCTTGTTGGGGATTGGGAACCCTTCGCGAGAATGTCCAAAGTTTCAGCGGGATTTCCAAAATGTGTAAAGGAACTCGAAACATGTCAACCTTGGTTTTGAGAATCTCTCCCGGAGTGTGAGAGATTTGGACGTGAAAGGGTACCAGTCTTGTCGGGGATTGGGAACCCTTCGACAGAATGTCCAAAGTTTCAGCGGGATTTCCAAAATGTTGAAAGGAACTCGAAACATGTCAACCTTGGTTTTGAGAATCTCTCCCGGAGTTTGAGAGATTTGGACGTGAAAGGGTACCAATCTTGTCGGGGATCGGGAACCCTTCGCGAGAATGTCCAAAGTTTCAGCAGGATTTCCAAAATGTTGAAAGGAACTCGAACCATGTCAACCTTGGTTTTGAGAATCTCTCCCGGAGTCTGAGAGATCTGGACGTGAAAGGGTACCAATCTTGTCGGGGATTGGGAACCCTTCGCGAGAATGTCCAAAGTTTCAGCGGGATTTCCAAAATGTTGAAAGGAACTCGAACCATGTCAACCTTGGTTTTGAGAATCTCTCCCGGAGTCTGAGAGATCTGGACGTGAAAGGGTACCAATCTTGTCGGGGATTGGGAACCCTTCGCGAGAATGTCCAAAGTTTCAGCGGGATTTCCAAAATGTTGAAAGGAACTCGAACCATGTCAACCTTGGTTTTGAGAATCTCTCCCGGAGTCTGAGAGATTTGGACGTGAAAGGGTACCAATCTTGTCGGGGATCGGGAACCCTTCGCGAGAATGTCCAAAGTTTCAGCGGGATTTCCAAAATGTTGAAAGGAACTCGAACCATGTCAACCTTGGTTTTGAGAATCTCTCCCGGAGTTTGAGAGATTTGGACGTGAAAGTGTACCAATCTTGTCGGGGATTGGGAACCCTTCGCGAGAATGTCCAAAGTTTCAGCGGGATTTCCAAAATGTTGAAAGGAACTCGAAACATGTCAACCTTGGTTTTGAGAATCTCTCCCGGAGTTTGAGAGATTTGGACGTGAAAGGGTACCAATCTTGTCGGGGATTGGGAACCCTTCGCGAGAATGTCCAAAGTTTCAGCGGGATTTCCAAAATGTTGAAAGGAATTCGAAACATGTCAACCTTGGTTTTGAGAATCTCTCCCGGAGTTTGAGAGATTTGGACGTGAAAGGGTACCAATCTTGTTGGGGATTGGGAACCCTTCGCGAGAATGTCCAAAGTTTCAGCGGGATTTCCAAAATGTGTAAAGGAACTCGAAACATGTCAACCTTGGTTTTGAGAATCTCTCCCGGAGTGTGAGAGATTTGGACGTGAAAGGGTACCAGTCTTGTCGGGGATTGGGAACCCTTCGACAGAATGTCCAAAGTTTCAGCGGGATTTCCAAAATGTTGAAAGGAACTCGAAACATGTCAACCTTGGTTTTGAGAATCTCTCCCGGAGTTTGAGAGATTTGGACGTGAAAGGGTACCAATCTTGTCGGGGATCGGGAACCCTTCGCGAGAATGTCCAAAGTTTCAGCAGGATTTCCAAAATGTTGAAAGGAACTCGAACCATGTCAACCTTGGTTTTGAGAATCTCTCCCGGAGTCTGAGAGATCTGGACGTGAAAGGGTACCAATCTTGTCGGGGATTGGGAACCCTTCGCGAGAATGTCCAAAGTTTCAGCGGGATTTCCAAAATGTTGAAAGGAACTCGAACCATGTCAACCTTGGTTTTGAGAATCTCTCCCGGAGTCTGAGAGATCTGGACGTGAAAGGGTACCAATCTTGTCGGGGATTGGGAACCCTTCGCGAGAATGTCCAAAGTTTCAGCGGGATTTCCAAAATGTTGAAAGGAACTCGAAACATGTCAACCTTTGTTGTGAGAATCTCTCACGGAGTTTGAGAGATTTGGACGTGAAAGGGTACCAATCTTGTCGGGGATCGGGAACCCTTCGCGAGAATGTCCAAAGTTTCAGCGGGATTTCCAAAATGTTGAAAGGAACTCGAACCATGTCAACCTTGGTTTTGAGAATCTCTCCCGGAGTTTGAGAGATTTGGACGTGAAAGGGTACCAATGTTGTCGGGGATTGGGAACCCTTCGCGAGAATGTCCAAAGTTTCAGCGGGATTTCCAAAATGTTGAAAGGAACTCGAACCATGTCAACCTTGGTTTTGAGAATCTCTCCCGTAGTTTGAGAGATTTGGACGTGAAAGGGTACCAATATTGTCGGGGATTGGGAACCCTTCGCGAGAATGTCCAAAGTTTCAGCGGGATTTCCAAAATGTTGAAAGGAACTGGAACCATGTCAACCTTGGTTTTGAGAATCTCTTCCGGAGTTTGAGAGATTTGGACGTGAAAGGGTACCAATCTTGTCGGGGATTGGGAACCATTCGCGAGAATGTCCAAAGTTTCAGCGGGATTTCCAAAATGTTGAAAGGAACTCGAAACATGTCAACCTTGGTTTTGAGAATCTCTCCCGGACTTTGAGAGATTTGGACGTGAAAGGGTACCAATCTTGTCGGGGATTGGGAACGCCTCGCGAGAATGCCAAAAGTTTCAGCGGGATTTTCATAATGTAAAGTAACTCGAAACATGTCAACCTTGGTTTTGAGAATCTCTCCCGGAGTTTAAGAGATTTGGACGTGAAAGGGTACCAATCTTGTCGGGGATCGGGAACCCTTCGCGAGAATGTCCAAAGTTTCAGCGGGATTTCCAAAATGTTGAAAGGAACTGGAACCATGTCAACCTTGGTTTTGAGAATCTCTCCCGGAGTTTGAGAGATTTGGACGTGAAAGGGTACCAATCTTGTCGGGGATTGGGAACCCTTCGCGAGAATGTCCAAAGTTTCAGCGGGATTTCCAAAATGTTGAAAGGAACTCGAACCATGTCAACCTTGGTTTTGAGAATCTCTCCCGGAGTTTGAGAGATTTGGACGTGAAAGGGTACCAGTCTTGTCGGGGATTGGGAACCCTTCGCGAGAATGTCCAAAGTTTCAGCGGGATTTCCAAAATGTTGAAAGAAACTCAAAACATTTCAACCTTGGTTTTGAGAATCTCTCCCGGAGTTTGAGAGATTTGGACGTGAAAGGGTACCAATCTTGTCGGGGATTGGGAACCCTTCACCAGAATGTCCAAAGTTTCAGCGGGATTTCCAAAATGTTGAAAGGAACTCGAACCATGTCAACCTTGGTTTTGAGAATCTCTCCCGGAGTTTGAGAGATTTGGACGTGAAAGGGTACCAGTCTTGTCGGGGATTGGGAACCCTTCGCGACAAAGTCCAAAGTTTCAGCGGGATTTCCAAAATGTTGAAAGGAACTCAAAACATTTCAACCTTGGTTTTGAGAATCTCTCCCAGAGTTTGAGAGATTTGGACGTGAAAGGGTACCAATCTTGTCGGGGATTGGGAACCCTTCGCGAGAATGTCCAAAGTTTCAGCGGGATTTCCAAAATGTTGAAAGGAACTCGAACCATGTCAACCTTGGTTTTGAGAATCTCTCCCGTAGTTTGAGAGATTTGGACGTGAAAGGGTACCAATCTTGTCGGGGATTGGGAACCCTTCGCGAGAATGTCCAAAGTTTCAGCGGGATTTCCAAAATGTTGAAAGGAACTCGAAACATGTCAACCTTGGTTTTGAGAATCTCTCCCGGAGTTTGAGAGATTTGGACGTGAAAGGGTACCAATCTTGTCGGGGATCGGGAACCCTTCGCGAGAATGTCCAAAGTTTTAGTGGGATTTCCAAAATGTTGAAAGGAACTCGAAACATGTCCACCTTGGTTTTGAGAATCTCTGCCGGAGTTTGAGAGATTTGGACGTGAAAGGGTACCAATCTTGTCGGGGATTGGGAACCCTTCGTGAGAATGTCCAAAGTTTCAGCGGGATTTCCAAAATGTTGAAAGGAACTCGAACCATGTCAACCTTGGTTTTGAGAATCTCTCCCGGAGTTTGAGAGATTTGGACGTGAAAGGGTACCAATCTTGTCGGGGATTGGGAACCCTTCGCGAGAATGTCCAAAGTTTCAGTGGGATTTCCAAAATGTTGAAAGGAACTCGGAACATGTCAACCTTGGTTTTGAGAATCTCTGCCGGAGTTTGAGAGATTTGTACGTGAAAGTGTACCAATCTTGTCGGGGATTGGGAACCCTTCGCGACAATGTCCAAAGTTTCAGCGGGATTTTTAAAATGTTGAAAGGAACTCGAAACATGTCAACCTTGGTTTTGAGAATCTCTCCCGGAGTTTGAGAGATTTGGACGTGAAAGGGTACCAATGTTGTCGGGGATCGGGAACCCTTCGCGAGAATGTCCAAAGTTTCAGCGGGATTTCCAAAATGTTGAAAGGAACTCGAAACATGTCAACCTTGGTTTTGAGAATCTCTCCCGGAGTTTGAGAGATTTGGACGTGAAAGGGTACCAATCTTGTCGGGGATTGGGAACCCTTCGCGAGAATGTCCAAAGTTTCAGCGGGATTTCCAAAATGTTGAAAGGAACTCGAACCATGTCAACCTTGGTTGTGAGAATCTCTCCCGGAGCTTGAGAGATTTGGACGTGAAAGGGTACCAATCTTGTCGGGGATTGGGAACCCTTCGCGAGAATGTCCAAAGTTTCAGCGGGATTTCCAAAATGTTGAAAGGAACTCGAAACATGACAACCTTGGTTTTGAGAATCTCTGCCGGAGTTTGAGAGATTTGGACATGAAAGGGTACCAATCTTGTCGGGGATTGGGAACCCTTCGTGAGAATGTCCAAAGTTTCAGCGGGATTTCCAAAATGTTGAAAGGAACTCGAACCATGTCAACCTTGGTTTTGAGAATCTCTCCCGGAGTTTGAGAGATTTGGACGTGAAAGGGTACCAATCTTGTCGGGGATTGGGAACCCTTCGCGAGAATGTCCAAAGTTTCAGAGGGATTTCCAAAATGTTGAAAGGAACTCGGAACATGTTAACCTTGGTTTTGAGAATCTCTCCCGGAGTTTGAGAGATTTGTACGTGAAAGTGTACCAATCTGGTCGGGGATTGGGAACCCTTCGCGACAATGTCCAAAGTTTAAGCGGGATTTTTAAAATGTTGAAAGGAACTCGAAACATGTCAACCTTGGTTTTGAGAATCTCTCCCGGAGTTTGAGAGATTTGGACGTGAAAGGGTACCAATGTTGTCGGGGATCGGGAACCCTTCGCGAGAATGTCCAAAGTTTCAGCGGGATTTCCAAAATGTTGAAAGGAACTCGAACCATGTCAACCTTGGTTTTGAGAATCTCTCCCGGAGTTTGAGAGATTTGGACATGAAAGGGTACCAATCTTGTCGGGGATTGGGAACCCTTCGCGAGAATGTCCAAAGTTTCAGCGGGATTTCCAAAATGTTGAAAGGAACTCGAACCTTGTCAACCTTGGTTTTGAGAATCTCTCCCGGAGTTTGAGAGATTTGGACGTGAAAGGGTACCAATCTTGTCGGGGATTGGGAACCCTTCGCGACAATGTCCAATGTTTCAGTGGGATTTTTAAAATGTTGAAAGGAACTCGAAACATGTCAACCTTGGTTTTGAGAATCTCTCCCGGAGTTTGAGAGATTTGGACGTGAAAGGGTACCAATCTGGTCGGGGATTGGGAACCCTTCGCGACAATGTCCAAAGTTTAAGCGGGATTTTTAAAATGTTGAAAGGAACTCGAAACATGTCAACCTTGGTTTTGAGAATCTCTCCCGGAGTTTGAGAGATTTGGACGTGAAAGGGTACCAATGTTGTCGGGGATCGGGAACCCTTCGCGAGAATGTCCAAAGTTTCAGCGGGATTTCCAAAATGTTGAAAGGAACTCGAAACATGTCAACCTTGGTTTTGAGAATCTCTCCCGGAGTTTGAGAGATTTGGACGTGAAAGGGTACCAATCTTGTCGGGGATTGGGAACCCTTCGCGAGAATGTCCAAAGTTTCAGCGGGATTTCCAAAATGTTGAAAGGAACTCGAACCATGTCAACCTTGGTTTTGAGAATCTCTCCCGGAGTTTAAGAGATTTGGACGTGAAAGGGTACCAATCTTGTCGGGGATTGGGAACACTTCGAGAGAATGTCCAAAGTTTCAGCGGGATTTCCAAAATGTTGAAAGGAACTCGAACCATGTCAACCTTGGTTTTGAGAATCTCTCCCGGAGTCTGAGAGATCTGGACGTGAAAGGGTACCAATCTTGTCGGGGATTGGGAACCCTTCGCCAGAATGTCCAAAGTTTCAGCGGGATTTCCAAAATGTTGAAAGGAACTCGAAACATGTCAACCTTGGTTTTGAGAATCTCTCCCGGAGTTTGAGAGATTTGGACATGAAAGGGTACCAATCTTGTCGGGGATTGGGAACCCTTCGCGAGAATGTCCAAAGTTTCAGCGGGATTTCCAAAATGTTGAAAGGAACTCGAACCATGTCAACCTTGGTTTTGAGAATCTCTCCCGGAGTTTGAGAGATTTGGACGTGAAAGGGTACCAATCTTGTCGGGGATTGGGAACCCTTCGCGACAAT
Source organism: Streptopelia decaocto (assembly GCF_964273445.1). NCBI lineage: Eukaryota > Metazoa > Chordata > Aves > Columbiformes > Columbidae > Streptopelia > Streptopelia decaocto. Next base: position 157,216 of record NW_028115253.1, on the reverse strand, counting down.
GTCCAAAGTTTCAGTGGGATTTTTAAAATGTTGAAAGGCACTCGAAACATGTCAACCTTGGTTTTGAGAATCTCTCCCGGAGTTTGAGAGATTTGGACGTGAAAGGGTACCAATCTTGTCGGGGATCGGGAACCCTTCGCGACAATGTCCAAAGTTTCAGCGGGATTTTTAAAATGTTGAAAGGAACTCGAAACATGTCAACCTTGGTTTTGAGAATCTCTCCCGGAGTTTGAGAGATTTGGTCGTGAAAGGGTACCAATCTTGTCGGGGATTGGGAACCCTTCGCCAGAATGTCCAAAGTTTCAGCGGGATTTCCAAAATGTTGAAAGGAACTCGAAACATGTCAACCTTGGTTTTGAGAATCTCTCCCAGAGTTTGAGAGATTTGGACGTGAAAGGGTACCAATCTTGTCGGGGATTGGGAACCCTTCGCGAGAATGTCCAAAGTTTCAGCGGGATTTCCAAAATGTTGAAAGGAACTCGGAACATGTCAACCTTGGTTTTGAGAATCTCTGCCGGAGTTTGAGAGATTTGTACGTGAAAGTGTACCAATCTTGTCGGGGATTGGGAACCCTTCGCGAGAATGTCCAAAGTTTCAGCGGGATTTCCAAAATGTTGAAAGGAACTCGAAACATGTCAACCTTGGTTTTGAGAATCTCTCCCGGAGTTTGAGAGATTTGGACGTGAAAGGGTACCAATGTTGTCGGGGATCGGGAACCCTTCGCGAGAATGTCCAAAGTTTCAGCGGGATTTCCAAAATGTTGAAAGGAACTCGAAACATGTCAACCTTGGTTTTGAGAATCTCTCCCGGAGTTTGAGAGATTTGGACGTGAAAGGGTACCAATCTTGTCGGGGATTGGGAACCCTTCGCGAGAATGTCCAAAGTTTCAGCGGGATTTCCAAAATGTTGAAAGGAACTCGAACCATGTCAACCTTGGTTTTGAGAATCTCTCCCGGAGTTTAAGAGATTTGGACGTGAAAGGGTACCAATCTTGTCGGGGATTGGGAACACTTCGCGAGAATGTCCAAAGTTTCAGCGGGATTTCCAAAATGTTGAAAGGAACTGGAACCATGTCAACCTTGGTTTTGAGAATCTCTTCCGGAGTTTGAGAGATTTGGACGTGAAAGGGTACCAATCTTGTCGGGGATTGGGAACCCTTCGCGAGAATGTCCAAAGTTTCAGCGGGATTTCCAAAATGTTGAAAGGAACTCGAACCATGTCAACCTTGGTTGTGAGAATCTCTCCCGGAGTTTGAGAGATTTGGACGTGAAAGGGTACCAATCTTGTCGGGGATTGGGAACCCTTCGCGAGAATGTCCAAAGTTTCAGCGGGATTTCCAAAATGTTGAAAGGAACTCGAAACATGACAACCTTGGTTTTGAGAATCTCTGCCGGAGTTTAAGAGATTTGGACATGAAAGGGTACCAATCTTGTCGGGGATTGGGAACCCTTCGTGAGAATGTCCAAAGTTTCAGCGGGATTTCCAAAATGTTGAAAGGAACTCGAACCATGTCAACCTTGGTTTTGAGAATCTCTCCCGGAGTTTGAGAGATTTGGACGTGAAAGGGTACCAATCTTGTCGGGGATTGGGAACCCTTCGCGAGAATGTCCAAAGTTTCAGTGGGATTTCCAAAATGTTGAAAGGAACTCGGAACATGTTAACCTTGGTTTTGAGAATCTCTCCCGGAGTTTGAGAGATTTGTACGTGAAAGTGTACCAATCTGGTCGGGGATTGGGAACCCTTCGCGACAATGTCCAAAGTTTAAGCGGGATTTTTAAAATGTTGAAAGGAACTCGAAACATGTCAACCTTGGTTTTGAGAATCTCTCCCGGAGTTTGAGAGATTTGGACGTGAAAGGGTACCAATGTTGTCGGGGATCGGGAACCCTTCGCGAGAATGTCCAAAGTTTCAGCGGGATTTCCAAAATGTTGAAAGGAACTCGAACCATGTCAACCTTGGTTTTGAGAATCTCTCCCGGAGTTTGAGAGATTTGGACATGAAAGGGTACCAATCTTGTCGGGGATTGGGAACCCTTCGCGAGAATGTCCAAAGTTTCAGCGGGATTTCCAAAATGTTGAAAGGAACTCGAACCTTGTCAACCTTGGTTTTGAGAATCTCTCCCGGAGTTTGAGAGATTTGGACGTGAAAGGGTACCAATCTTGTCGGGGATTGGGAACCCTTCGCGACAATGTCCAATGTTTCAGTGGGATTTTTAAAATGTTGAAAGGAACTCGAAACATGTCAACCTTGGTTTTGAGAATCTCTCCCGGAGTTTGAGAGATTTGGACGTGAAAGGGTACCAATCTGGTCGGGGATTGGGAACCCTTCGCGAGAATGTCCAAAGTTTCAGCGGGATTTCCAAAATGTTGAAAGGAACTCGAACCATGTCAACCTTGGTTTTGAGAATCTCTCCCGGAGTTTAAGAGATTTGGACGTGAAAGGGTACCAATCTTGTCGGGGATTGGGAACACTTCGAGAGAATGTCCAAAGTTTCAGCGGGATTTCCAAAATGTTGAAAGGAACTCGAACCATGTCAACCTTGGTTTTGAGAATCTCTCCCGGAGTTTGAGAGATTTGGACGTGAAAGGGTACCAATCTTGTCGGGGATTGGGAACCCTTCGCGACAATGTCCAAAGTTTCAGTGGGATTTTTAAAATGTTGAAAGGCACTCGAAACATGTCAACCTTGGTTTTGAGAATCTTTCCCGGAGTTTGAGAGATTTGGACGTGAAAGGGTACCAATCTTGTCGGGGATCGGGAACCCTTCGCGACAATGTCCAAAGTTTCAGCGGGATTTTTAAAATGTTGAAAGGAACTCGAAACATGTCAACCTTGGTTTTGAGAATCTCTCCCGGAGTTTGAGAGATTTGGTCGTGAAAGGGTACCAATCTTGTCGGGGATTGGGAACCCTTCGCCAGAATGTCCAAAGTTTCAGCGGGATTTCCAAAATGTTGAAAGGAACTCGAAACATGTCAACCTTGGTTTTGAGAATCTCTCCCAGAGTTTGAGAGATTTGGACGTGAAAGGGTACCAATCTTGTCGGGGATTGGGAACCCTTCGCGAGAATGTCCAAAGTTTCAGCGGGATTTCCAAAATGTTGAAAAGAACTCGAAACGTTTCAACCATGGTTTTGAGAATCTCTCCCGGAGTTTGAGAGATTTGGACGTGAAAGGGTACCAATCTTGTCGGGGATTGGGAACCCTTCACGAGAATGTCCAAAGTTTCAAGGGGATTTCCAAAATGTTGAGAGGAACTCGAAACATGTCAACCTTGGTTTTGAGAATCTCTCCCGGAGTTTGAGAGATTTGGACGTGAAAGGGTGCCAATCTTGTCGGGGATTGGGAACCCTTCGCGAGAATGTCCAAAGTTTCAGCGGGATTTCCAAAATGTTGAAAGGAACTCGAACCATGTCAACCTTGGTTTTGAGAATCTCTCCCGGAGTTTGAGAGATCTGGACGTGAAAGGGTACCAATCTTGTCGGGGATTGGGAACCCTTCGCGAGAATGTCCAAAGTTTCAGCGGGATTTCCAAAATGTTGAAAGGAACTCGAAACATGTCAACCTTGGTTTTGAGAATCTCTCCCGGAGTTTGAGAGATTTGGACGTGAAAGGGTACCAATCTTGTCGGGGATTGGGAACCCTTCGACAGAATGTCCAAAGTTTCAGCGGGATTTCCAAAATGTTGAAAGGAACTCGAAACATGTCAACCTTGGTTTTGAGAATCTCTCCCGGAGTTTGAGAGATTTGGACGTTAAAGGGTACCAATCTTGTCGGGGATTGGGAACCCTTCGCGAGAATGTCCAAAGTTTCAGCGGGATTTCCAAAATGTTGAAAGGAACTCGAACCATGTCAACCTTGGTTTTGAGAATCTCTCCCGTAGTTTGAGAGATTTGGACGTGAAAGGGTACCAGTCTTGTCGGGGATTGGGAACCCTTCGCGAGAATGTCCAAAGTTTCAGCGGGATTTCCAAAATGTTGAAAGAAACTCAAAACATTTCAACCTTGGTTTTGAGAATCTCTCCCAGAGTTTGAGAGATTTAGACGTGAAATGGTACCAATCTTGTCGGGGATTGGGAACCCTTCGCGAGAATGTCCAAAGTTTCAGTGGGATTTCCAAAATGTTGAAAGGAACTCGGAACATGTTAACCTTGGTTTTGAGAATCTCTCCCGGAGTTTGAGAGATTTGTACGTGAAAGTGTACCAATCTGGTCGGGGATTGGGAACCCTTCGCGACAATGTCCAAAGTTTAAGCGGGATTTTTAAAATGTTGAAAGGAACTCGAAACATGTCAACCTTGGTTTTGAGAATCTCTCCCGGAGTTTGAGAGATTTGGACGTGAAAGGGTACCAATCTTGTCGGGGATCGGGAACCCTTCGCGAGAATGTCCAAAGTTTCAGCGGGATTTCCAAAATGTTGAAAGGAACTCGAACCATGTCAACCTTGGTTTTGAGAATCTCTCCCGGAGTTTGAGAGATTTGGACATGAAAGGGTACCAATCTTGTCGGGGATTGGGAACCCTTCGCGAGAATGTCCAAAGTTTCAGCGGGATTTCCAAAATGTGTAAAGGAACTCGAAACATGTCAACCTTGGTTTTGAGAATCTCTCCCGGAGTTTGAGAGATTTGGACGTGAAAGGGTACCAATCTTGTCGGGGATTGGGAACCCTTCGCGACAATGTCCAATGTTTCAGTGGGATTTTTAAAATGTTGAAAGGAACTCGAAACATGTCAACCTTGGTTTTGAGAATCTCTCCCGGAGTTTGAGAGATTTGGACGTGAAAGGGTACCAATCTGGTCGGGGATTGGGAACCCTTCGCGACAATGTCCAAAGTTTAAGCGGGATTTTTAAAATGTTGAAAGGAACTCGAAACATGTCAACCTTGGTTTTGAGAATCTCTCCCGGAGTTTGAGAGATTTGGACGTGAAAGGGTACCAATGTTGTCGGGGATCGGGAACCCTTCGCGAGAATGTCCAAAGTTTCAGCGGGATTTCCAAAATGTTGAAAGGAACTCGAAACATGTCAACCTTGGTTTTGAGAATCTCTCCCGGAGTTTGAGAGATTTGGACGTGAAAGGGTACCAATCTTGTCGGGGATTGGGAACCCTTCGCGAGAATGACCAAAGTTTCAGCGGGATTTCCAAAATGTTGAAAGGAACTCGGAACGTGTCAACCTTGGTTTTGAGAATCTTTCCCGGAGTTTGAGAGATTTGGACGTGAAAGGGTACCAATCTTGTCGGGGATCGGGAACCCTTCGCGACAATGTCCAAAGTTTCAGCGGGATTTTTAAAATGTTGAAAGGAACTCGAACCATGTCAACCTTGGTTTTGAGAATCTCTCCCGGAGTTTGAGAGATTTGGTCGTGAAAGGGTACCAATCTTGTCGGGGATTGGGAACCCTTCGCCAGAATGTCCAAAGTTTCAGCGGGATTTCCAAAATGTTGAAAGGAACTCGAAACATGTCAACCTTGGTTTTGAGAATCTCTCCCAGAGTTTGAGAGATTTGGACGTGAAAGGGTACCAATCTTGTCGGGGATTGGGAACCCTTCGCGAGAATGTCCAAAGTTTCAGCGGGATTTCCAAAATGTTGAAAAGAACTCGAAACGTTTCAACCATGGTTTTGAGAATCTCTCCCGGAGTTTGAGAGATTTGGACGTGAAAGGGTACCAATCTTGTCGGGGATTGGGAACCCTTCACGAGAATGTCCAAAGTTTCAAGGGGATTTCCAAAATGTTGAGAGGAACTCGAAACATGTCAACCTTGGTTTTGAGAATCTCTCCCGGAGTTTGAGAGATTTGGACGTGAAAGGGTGCCAATCTTGTCGGGGATTGGGAACCCTTCGCGAGAATGTCCAAAGTTTCAGCGGGATTTCCAAAATGTTGAAAGGAACTCGAACCATGTCAACCTTGGTTTTGAGAATCTCTCCCGGAGTTTGAGAGATCTGGACGTGAAAGGGTACCAATCTTGTCGGGGATTGGGAACCCTTCGCGAGAATGTCCAAAGTTTCAGCGGGATTTCCAAAATGTTGAAAGGAACTCGAAACATGTCAACCTTGGTTTTGAGAATCTCTCCCGGAGTTTGAGAGATTTGGACGTGAAAGGGTACCAATCTTGTCGGGGATTGGGAACCCTTCGACAGAATGTCCAAAGTTTCAGCGGGATTTCCAAAATGTTGAAAGGAACTCGAAACATGTCAACCTTGGTTTTGAGAATCTCTCCCGGAGTTTGAGAGATTTGGACGTTAAAGGGTACCAATCTTGTCGGGGATTGGGAACCCTTCGCGAGAATGTCCAAAGTTTCAGCGGGATTTCCAAAATGTTGAAAGGAACTCGAACCATGTCAACCTTGGTTTTGAGAATCTCTCCCGGAGTTTGAGAGATTTGGACGTGAAAGGGTACCAATGTTGTCGGGGATCGGGAACCCTTCGCGAGAATGTCCAAAGTTTCAGCGGGATTTCCAAAATGTTGAAAGGAACTCGAACCATGTCAACCTTGGTTTTGAGAATCTCTCCCGGAGTTTGAGAGATTTGGACATGAAAGGGTACCAATCTTGTCGGGGATTGGGAACCCTTCGCGAGAATGTCCAAAGTTTCAGCGGGATTTCCAAAATGTGTAAAGGAACTCGAAACATGTCAACCTTGGTTTTGAGAATCTCTCCCGGAGTTTGAGAGATTTGGACGTGAAAGGGTACCAATCTTGTCGGGGATTGGGAACCCTTCGCGACAATGTCCAATGTTTCAGTGGGATTTTTAAAATGTTGAAAGGAACTCGAAACATGTCAACCTTGGTTTTGAGAATCTCTCCCGGAGTTTGAGAGATTTGGACGTGAAAGGGTACCAATCTGGTCGGGGATTGGGAACCCTTCGCGACAATGTCCAAAGTTTAAGCGGGATTTTTAAAATGTTGAAAGGAACTCGAAACATGTCAACCTTGGTTTTGAGAATCTCTCCCGGAGTTTGAGAGATTTGGACGTGAAAGGGTACCAATGTTGTCGGGGATCGGGAACCCTTCGCGAGAATGTCCAAAGTTTCAGCGGGATTTCCAAAATGTTGAAAGGAACTCGAAACATGTCAACCTTGGTTTTGAGAATCTCTCCCGGAGTTTGAGAGATTTGGACGTGAAAGGGTACCAATCTTGTCGGGGATTGGGAACCCTTCGCGAGAATGTCCAAAGTTTCAGCGGGATTTCCAAAATGTTGAAAGGAACTCGAACCATGTCAACCTTGGTTTTGAGAATCTCTCCCGGAGTTTAAGAGATTTGGACGTGAAAGGGTACCAATCTTGTCGGGGATTGGGAACACTTCGAGAGAATGTCCAAAGTTTCAGCGGGATTTCCAAAATGTTGAAAGGAACTCGAACCATGTCAACCTTGGTTTTGAGAATCTCTCCCGGAGTCTGAGAGATCTGGACGTGAAAGGGTACCAATCTTGTCGGGGATTGGGAACCCTTCGCCAGAATGTCCAAAGTTTCAGCGGGATTTCCAAAATGTTGAAAGGAACTCGAAACATGTCAACCTTGGTTTTGAGAATCTCTCCCGGAGTTTGAGAGATTTGGACATGAAAGGGTACCAATCTTGTCGGGGATTGGGAACCCTTCGCGAGAATGTCCGAAGTTTCAGCGGGATTTCCAAAATGTTGAAAGGAACTCGAACCATGTCAACCTTGGTTTTGAGAATCTCTCCCGGAGTTTGAGAGATTTGGACGTGAAAGGGTACCAATCTTGTCGGGGATTGGGAACCCTTCGCGACAATGTCCAAAGTTTCAGTGGGATTTTTAAAATGTTGAAAGGCACTCGAAACATGTCAACCTTGGTTTTGAGAATCTCTCCCGGAGTTTGAGAGATTTGGACGTGAAAGGGTACCAATCTTGTCGGGGATCGGGAACCCTTCGCGACAATGTCCAAAGTTTCAGCGGGATTTTTAAAATGTTGAAAGGAACTCGAAACATGTCAACCTTGGTTTTGAGAATCTCTCCCGGAGTTTGAGAGATTTGGTCGTGAAAGGGTACCAATCTTGTCGGGGATTGGGAACCCTTCGCCAGAATGTCCAAAGTTTCAGCGGGATTTCCAAAATGTTGAAAGGAACTCGAAACATGTCAACCTTGGTTTTGAGAATCTCTCCCAGAGTTTGAGAGATTTGGACGTGAAAGGGTACCAATCTTGTCGGGGATTGGGAACCCTTCGCGAGAATGTCCAAAGTTTCAGCGGGATTTCCAAAATGTTGAAAAGAACTCGAAACGTTTCAACCATGGTTTTGAGAATCTCTCCCGGAGTTTGAGAGATTTGGACGTGAAAGGGTACCAATCTTGTCGGGGATTGGGAACCCTTCACGAGAATGTCCAAAGTTTCAAGGGGATTTCCAAAATGTTGAGAGGAACTCGAAACATGTCAACCTTGGTTTTGAGAATCTCTCCCGGAGTTTGAGAGATTTGGACGTGAAAGGGTGCCAATCTTGTCGGGGATTGGGAACCCTTCGCGAGAATGTCCAAAGTTTCAGCGGGATTTCCAAAATGTTGAAAGGAACTCGAACCATGTCAACCTTGGTTTTGAGAATCTCTCCCGGAGTTTGAGAGATCTGGACGTGAAAGGGTACCAATCTTGTCGGGGATTGGGAACCCTTCGCGAGAATGTCCAAAGTTTCAGCGGGATTTCCAAAATGTTGAAAGGAACTCGAAACATGTCAACCTTGGTTTTGAGAATCTCTCCCGGAGTTTGAGAGATTTGGACGTGAAAGGGTACCAATCTTGTCGGGGATTGGGAACCCTTCGACAGAATGTCCAAAGTTTCAGCGGGATTTCCAAAATGTTGAAAGGAACTCGAAACATGTCAACCTTGGTTTTGAGAATCTCTCCCGGAGTTTGAGAGATTTGGACGTTAAAGGGTACCAATCTTGTCGGGGATTGGGAACCCTTCGCGAGAATGTCCAAAGTTTCAGCGGGATTTCCAAAATGTTGAAAGGAACTCGAACCATGTCAACCTTGGTTTTGAGAATCTCTCCCGTAGTTTGAGAGATTTGGACGTGAAAGGGTACCAGTCTTTTCGGGGATTGGGAACCCTTCGCGAGAATGTCCAAAGTTTCAGCGGGATTTCCAAAATGTTGAAAGGAACTCGAACCATGTCAACCTTGGTTTTGAGAATCTCTCCCGGAGTTTGAGAGATTTGGACGTGAAAGGGTACCAATCTTGTCAGGGATTGGGAACCCTTCGCGAGAATGTCCAAAGTTTCAGCGGGATTTCCAAAATGTTGAAAGGAACTCGAAACATGTCAGCCTTGGTTTTGAGAATCTCTCCCGGAGTTTGAGAGATTTGGACGTGAAAGGGTCCCAGTCTTGCCGAGGATTGGGAACCCTTTGCGAGAATGTCCAAAGTTTCAGCGGGATTTCCAAAATGTTGAAAGGAACTCGAAACATGTCAACCTTGGTTTTGAGAATCTCTCCCGGAGTTTGAGAGATTTGGACGTGAAAGGGTACCAATCTTGTCGGGGATTGGGAACCCTTCGCCAGAATGTCCAAAGTTTCAGCGGGATTTCCAAAATGTTGAAAGGAACTCGAAACATGTCAACCTTGGTTTTGAGAATCTCTCCCGGAGTTTGAGAGATCTGGACGTGAAAGGGTACCAATCTTGTCGGGGATTGGGAACCCTTCACGAGAATGTCCAAAGTTTCAGCGGGATTTCCAAAATGTTGAAAGGAACTCGAAACATGTCAACCTTGGTTTTGAGAATCTCTCCCGGTGTTTGAGAGATTTGGACGTGAAAGGGTACCAATCTTGTCGGGGATTGGGAACCCTTCGCGAGAATGTCCAAAGTTTCAGCGGGATTTCCAAAATGTTGAAAGGAACTCGAAACATGTCAACCTTGGTTTTGAGAATCTCTTCCGGAGTTTGAGAGATTTGGACGTGAAAGGGTACCAGTCTTGTCGGGGATTGGGAACCCTTCGCGAGAATGTCCAAAGTTTCAGCGGGATTTCCAAAATGTTGAAAGGAACTCGAACCATGTCAACCTTGCTTTTGAGAATCTCTCCCGGAGTTTGAGAGATTTGGACGTGAAAGGGTACCAATCTTGTCAGGGATTGGGAACCCTTCGCGAGAATGTCCAAAGTTTCAGGGGGATTTCCAAAATGTTGAAAGGAACTCGAAACATGTCAACCTTGGTTTTGAGAATCTCTCCCCGAGTTTGAGAGATTTGGACGTGAATGGGTACCAATCTTGTCGGGGATTGGGAACCCTTCGCGAGAATGTCCAAAGTTTCAGAGGGATTTCCAAAATGTTGAAAGGAACTCGAAACATGTCAACCTTGGTTTTGAGAATCTCTCCCGGAGTTTGAGAGATTTGGACGTGAAAGGGTACCAATCTTGTCGGGGATTGGGAACCCTTCGCAAGAATGTCCAAAGTTTCAGGGGGATTTCCAAAATGTTGAAAGGAACTCGAAACATGTCAACCTTGGTTTTGAGAATCTCTCCCCGAGTTTGAGAGATTTGGACGTGAAAGGGTACCAATCTTGTCGGGGATTGGGAACCCTTCACGAGAATGTCCAAAGTTTCAGCGGGATTTCCAAAATGTTGAAAGGAACTCGAAACATGTCAACCTTGGTTTTGAGAATCTCTCCCGGTGTTTGAGAGATTTGGACGTGAAAGGGTACCAATCTTGTCGGGGATTGGGAACCCTTCGCGAGAATGTCCAAAGTTTCAGCGGGATTTCCAAAATGTTGAAAGGAACTCGAAACATGTCAACCTTGGTTTTGAGAATCTCTCCCGGAGTTTGAGAGATTTGGACGTGAAAGGGTACCAATCTTGTCGGGGATTGGGAACCCTTCGCAACAATGTCCAAAGTTTCAGCCGGATTTTTAAAATGTTGAAAGGAACTCGAAACATGTCAACCTTGGTTTTGAGAATCTCTCCCGGAGTTTGAGAGATTTGGACGTGAAAGGGTACCAGTCTTGTCGGGGATTGGGAACCCTTCGCGAGAATGTCCAAAGTTTCAGCGGGATTTCCAAAATGTGTAAAGGAACTCGAAACATGTCAACCTTGGTTTTGAGAATCTCTCCCGGAGTTTGAGAGATTTGGACGTGAAAGGGTACCAATCTTGTCGGGGATCGGGAACCCTTCGCGAGAATGTCCAAAGTTTCAGCGGGATTTCCAAAATGTTGATATAAACTCGAAACATATCAACCTTGGTTTTGAGAATCTCTCCCGGAGTTTGAGAGATTTGGACGTGAAAGGGTACCAGTCTTGTCGGGGATTGGGAACCCTTCGCGAGAATGTCCAAAGTTTCAGCGGAATTTCCAAAATGTTGAAAGGAACTCGAACCATGTCAACCTTGGTTTTGAGAATCTCTCCCGGAGTTTGAGAGATTTGGACGTGAAAGGGTACCAATCTTGTCGGGGCTTGGGAACCCTTCGCCAGAATGTCCAAATTTTCAGCGGGATTTCCAAAATGTTGAAAGGAACTCGAAACATGTCAACCTTGGTTTTGAGAATCTCTCCCGGAGTTTGAGAGATTTGGACGTGAAAGGGTACCAGTCTTGTCGGGGATTGGGAACCCTTCGCGAGAATGTCCAAAGTTTCAGCGGGATTTCCAAAATGTTGAAAGGAACTCGAACCATGTCAACCTTGCTTTTGAGAATCTCTCCCGGAGTTTGAGAGATTTGGACGTGAAAGGGTACCAATCTTGTCAGGGATTGGGAACCCTTCGCGAGAATGTCCAAAGTTTCAGGGGGATTTCCAAAATGTTGAAAGGAACTCGAAACATGTCAACCTTGGTTTTGAGAATCTCTCCCCGAGTTTGAGAGATTTGGACGTGAATGGGTACCAATCTTGTCGGGGATTGGGAACCCTTCGCGAGAATGTCCAAAGTTTCAGAGGGATTTCCAAAATGTTGAAAGGAACTCGAAACATGTCAACCTTGGTTTTGAGAATCTCTCCCGGAGTGTGAGAGATTTGGACGTGAAAGGGTACCAGTCTTGCCGGGGATTAGGAACCCTTCGCGAGAATGTCCAAAGTTTCAGCGGGATTTCCAAAATGTTGAAGGGAACTCGAAACATGTCAACCTTGGTTTTGAGAATCTCTCCCGGAGTTTGAGAGATTTGGACGTGAAAGGGCACCAATCTTGTCGGGGATTGGGAACCCTTCGCGAGAATGTCCAAAGTTTCAGCGGGATTTCCAAAATGTTGAAAGGAACTCGAAACATGTCAACCTTGGTTTTGAGAATCTCTCCCGGAGTTTGAGAGATTTGGACGTGAAAGGGTACCAATCTTGTCGGGGATTGGGAACCCTTCGCAAGAATGTCCAAAGTTTCAGGGGGATTTCCAAAATGTTGAAAGGAACTCGAAACATGTCAACCTTGGTTTTGAGAATCTCTCCCCGAGTTTGAGAGATTTGGACGTGAAAGGGTACCAATCTTGTCGGGGATTGGGAACCCTTCACGAGAATGTCCAAAGTTTCAGCGGGATTTCCAAAATGTTGAAAGGAACTCGAAACATGTCAACCTTGGTTTTGAGAATCTCTCCCGGTGTTTGAGAGATTTGGACGTGAAAGGGTACCAATCTTGTCGGGGATTGGGAACCCTTCGCGAGAATGTCCAAAGTTTCAGCGGGATTTCCAAAATGTTGAAAGGAACTCGAAACATGTCAACCTTGGTTTTGAGAATCTCTCCCGGAGTTTGAGAGATTTGGACGTGAAAGGGTACCAATCTTGTCGGGGATTGGGAACCCTTCGCGACAATGTCCAAAGTTTCAGCCGGATTTTTAAAATGTTGAAAGGAACTCGAAACATGTCAACCTTGGTTTTGAGAATCTCTCCCGGAGTTTGAGAGATTTGGACGTGAAAGGGTACCAGTCTTGTCGGGGATTGGGAACCCTTCGCGAGAATGTCCAAAGTTTCAGCGGGATTTCCAAAATGTGTAAAGGAACTCGAAACATGTCAACCTTGGTTTTGAGAATCTCTCCCGGAGTTTGAGAGATTTGGACGTGAAAGGGTACCAATCTTGTCGGGGATCGGGAACCCTTCGCGAGAATGTCCAAAGTTTCAGCGGGATTTCCAAAATGTTGAAATAAACTCGAAACATATCAACCTTGGTTTTGAGAATCTCTCCCGGAGTTTGAGAGATTTGGACGTGAAAGGGTACCAGTCTTGTCGGGGATTGGGAACCCTTCGCGAGAATGTCCAAAGTTTCAGCGGAATTTCCAAAATGTTGAAAGGAACTCGAACCATGTCAACCTTGGTTTTGAGAATCTCTCCCGGAGTTTGAGAGATTTGGACGTGAAAGGGTACCAATCTTGTCGGGGCTTGGGAACCCTTCGCCAGAATGTCCAAATTTTCAGCGGGATTTCCAAAATGTTGAAAGGAACTCGAAACATGTCAACCTTGGTTTTGAGAATCTCTCCCGGAGTTTGAGAGATTTGGACGTGAAAGGGTACCAATCTTGTCGGGGATCGGGAACCCTTCGCGAGAATGTCCAAAGTTTCAGCGGGATTTCCAAAATGTTGAAAGGAATTCGAACCATGTCAACCTTGGTTTTGAGAATCTCTCCCGGAGTTTGAGAGATTTGAACGTGAAAGGGTACCAATCTTGTCGGGGATTGGGAACCCTTCGCGAGAATGTCCAAAGTTTCAGCGGGATATCCAAAATGTTGAAAGGAACTCGAAACATGTCAACCTTGGTTTTGAGAATCTCTCCCAGAGTTTGAGAGAGTTGGACGTGAAAGGGTACCATTCTTGTTGGGGATTGGGAACCCTTCGCGAGAATGACCAAAGTTTCAGCGGGATTTCCAAAATGTTGAAAGGAACTCGAAATATGTCAACCTTGGCTTCGAGAATCTCTCCCGGAGTTTGAGAGATTTGGACGTGAAAGGGTACCAGTCTTGTCGGGGATTGGGAACCCTTCGCGAGAATGTCCGGTTTCAGCGGGATTTGCAAACTGTTGAAAGGAACTCGAAACATGTCAACCTTGGTTTTGAGAATCTCTCCCGGAGTTTGAGAGATTTGGACGTGAAAGGGTACCAGTCTTGTCGGGGATTGGGAACCCTTCGCGAGAAAGTCCAAAGTTTCAGCGGGATTTCCAAAATGTTGAAAGGAACTCGAAACATGTCAACCTTGGTTTTGAGAATCTCTCCCGGAGTTTGAGAGATTTGGACGTGAAAGGGTACCAATCTTGTCGGGGATCGGGAACCCTTTGCGAGAATGTCCAAAGTTTCAGCGGGATTTCCAAAATGTTGAAAGGAACTCGAAACATGTCAACCTTGGTTTTGAGAATCTCTCCCAGAGTTTGAGAGATATGGACGTGAAAGGGTACCAGTCTTGTCGGGGATTGGGAACCCTTCGCCAGAATGTCCAAAGTTTCAGCGGGATTTCCAAAATGTTGAAAGGAACTCGAAACATGTCAACCTTGGTTTCGAGAATCTCTCCCGGAGTTTGAGAGATTTGGACGTGAAAGGGTACCAGTCTTGTCGGGTATTGGGAACGTTCGCGAGAATGTCCAAAGTTTCAGCGGGATTTCCAAACTGTTGAAAGGAACTCGAAACATGTCAACCTTGGTTTTGAGAATCTCTCCCGGAGTTTGAGAGATTTGGACGTGAAAGGGTACCAATCTTGTCGGGGATCGGGAACCCTTCGCGAGAATGTCCAAAGTTTCAGCGGGATTTCCAAAATGTTGAAAGGAACTCGAAACACGTCAACCTTGGTTTTGAGAATCTCTCCCGGAGTTTGAGAGATTTGGACGTGAAAGGGTACCAGTCTTGTCGGGGATTGGGAACCCTTCGCGAGAATGTCCAAAGTTTCAGCGGGATTTCCAAAATGTTGAAAGGAACTCGAAACATGTCAACCTTGGTTTTGAGAATCTCTCCCGGAGTTTGAGAGATTTGGACGTGAAAGGGTACCAATCTTGTCGGGGATTGGGAACCCTTCGCGAGAATGTCCAAAGTTTCAGCGGGATTTCCAAAATGTTGAGAGGAACTCGAAACATGTCAACCTTGGTTTTGAGAATCTCTCCCGGAGTTTGAGAGATTTGGACGTGAAAGGGTACCAGTCTTGTCGGGGATTGGGAACCCTTCGCGAGAATGTCCAAAGTTTCAGGGGGATTTCCAAAATGTTGAAAGGAACTCGAAACATGTCAGCCTTGGTTTTGAGAATCTCTCCCGGAGTTTGAGAGATTTGGACGTGAAAGGGTCCCAGTCTTGCCGGGGATTGGGAACCCTTTGCGAGAATGTCCAAAGTTTCAGCGGGATTTCCAAAATGTTGAAAGGAACTCGAAACATGTCAACCTTGGTTTTGAGAATCTCTCCCGGAGTTTGAGAGATTTGGACGTGAAAGGGTACCAATCTTGTCGGGGATTGGGAACCCTTCGCCAGAATGTCCAAAGTTTCAGCGGGATTTCCAAAATGTTGAAAGGAACTCGAAACATGTCAACCTTGGTTTTGAGAATCTCTCCCGGAGTTTGAGAGATCTGGACGTGAAAGGGTACCAATCTTGTCGGGGATTGGGAACCCTTCACGAGAATGTCCAAAGTTTCAGCGGGATTTCCAAAATGTTGAAAGGAACTCGAAACATGTCAACCTTGGTTTTGAGAATCTCTCCCGGTGTTTGAGAGATTTGGACGTGAAAGGGTACCAATCTTGTCGGGGATTGGGAACCCTTCGCGAGAATGTCCAAAGTTTCAGCGGGATTTCCAAAATGTTGAAAGGAACTCGAAACATGTCAACCTTGGTTTTGAGAATCTCTCCCGGAGTTTGAGAGATTTGGACGTGAAAGGGTACCAGTCTTGTCGGGGATTGGGAACCCTTCGCGAGAATGTCCAAAGTTTCAGCGGGATTTCCAAAATGTTGAAAGGAACTCGAACCATGTCAACCTTGCTTTTGAGAATCTCTCCCGGAGTTTGAGAGATTTGGACGTGAAAGGGTACCAATCTTGTCAGGGATTGGGAACCCTTCGCGAGAATGTCCAAAGTTTCAGGGGGATTTCCAAAATGTTGAAAGGAACTCGAAACATGTCAACCTTGGTTTTGAGAATCTCTCCCCGAGTTTGAGAGATTTGGACGTGAATGGGTACCAATCTTGTCGGGGATTGGGAACCCTTCGCGAGAATGTCCAAAGTTTCAGCGGGATTTCCAAAATGTTGAAAGGAACTCGAAACATGTCAACCTTGGTTTTGAGAATCTCTCCCGGAGTTTGAGAGATTTGGACGTGAAAGGGTACCAATCTTGTCGGGGATCGGGAACCCTTCGCGAGAATGTCCAAAGTTTCAGCGGGATTTCCAAAATGTTGAAAGGAACTCGAACCATGTCAACCTTGGTTTTGAGAATCTCTCCCGGAGTTTGAGAGATTTGAACGTGAAAGGGTACCAATCTTGTCGGGGATTGGGAACCCTTCGCGAGAATGTCCAAAGTTTCAGCGGGATATCCAAAATGTTGAAAGGAACTCGAAACATGTCAACCTTGGTTTTGAGAATCTCTCCCAGAGTTTGAGAGAGTTGGACGTGAAAGGGTACCATTCTTCTTGGGGATTGGGAACCCTTCGCGAGAATGACCAAAGTTTCAGCGGGATTTCCAAAATGTTGAAAGGAACTCGAAATATGTCAACCTTGGCTTCGAGAATCTCTCCCGGAGTTTGAGAGATTTGGACGTGAAAGGGTACCAGTCTTGTCGGGGATTGGGAACCCTTCGCGAGAATGTCCGGTTTCAGCGGGATTTGCAAACTGTTGAAAGGAACTCGAAACATGTCAACCTTGGTTTTGAGAATCTCTCCCGGAGTTTGAGAGATTTGGACGTGAAAGGGTACCAGTCTTGTCGGGGATTGGGAACCCTTCGCGAGAAAGTCCAAAGTTTCAGCGGGATTTCCAAAATGTTGAAAGGAACTCGAAACATGTCAACCTTGGTTTTGAGAATCTCTCCCGGAGTTTGAGAGATTTGGACGTGAAAGGGTACCAATCTTGTCGGGGATCGGGAACCCTTTGCGAGAATGTCCAAAGTTTCAGCGGGATTTCCAAAATGTTGAAAGGAACTCGAAACATGTCAACCTTGGTTTTGAGAATCTCTCCCAGAGTTTGAGAGATATGGACGTGAAAGGGTACCAGTCTTGTCGGGGATTGGGAACCCTTCGCCAGAATGTCCAAAGTTTCAGCGGGATTTCCAAAATGTTGAAAGGAACTCGAAACATGTCAACCTTGGTTTCGAGAATCTCTCCCGGAGTTTGAGAGATTTGGACGTGAAAGGGTACCAGTCTTGTCGGGTATTGGGAACGTTCGCGAGAATGTCCAAAGTTTCAGCGGGATTTCCAAACTGTTGAAAGGAACTCGAAACATGTCAACCTTGGTTTTGAGAATCTCTCCCGGAGTTTGAGAGATTTGGACGTGAAAGGGTACCAATCTTGTCGGGGATCAGGCACCCTTCGCGAGAATGTCCAAAGTTTCAGCGGGATTTCCAAAATGTTGAAAGGAACTCGAACCATGTCAACCTTGGTTTTGAGAATCTCTCCCGGAGTTTGAGAGATTTGGACGTGAAAGGGTACCAATCTTGTCGGGGATCGGGAACCCTTCGCGAGAATGTCCAAAGTTTCAGCGGGATTTCCAAAATGTTGAAAGGAACTCGAAACACGTCAACCTTGGTTTTGAGAATCTCTCCCGGAGTTTGAGAGATTTGGACGTGAAAGGGTACCAGTCTTGTCGGGGATTGGGAACCCTTCGCGAGAATGTCCAAAGTTTCAGCGGGATTTCCAAAATGTTGAAAGGAACTCGAAACATGTCAACCTTGGTTTTGAGAATCTCTCCCGGAGTTTGAGAGATTTGGACGTGAAAGGGTACCAATCTTGTCGGGGATTGGGAACCCTTCGCGAGAATGTCCAAAGTTTCAGCGGGATTTCCAAAATGTTGAGAGGAACTCGAAACATGTCAACCTTGGTTTTGAGAATCTCTCCCGGAGTTTGAGAGATTTGGACGTGAAAGGGTACCAGTCTTGTCGGGGATTGGGAACCCTTCGCGAGAATGTCCAAAGTTTCAGGGGGATTTCCAAAATGTTGAAAGGAACTCGAACCATGTCAGCCTTGGTTTTGAGAATCTCTCCCGGAGTTTGAGAGATTTGGACGTGAAAGGGTCCCAGTCTTGCCGGGGATTGGGAACCCTTTGCGAGAATGTCCAAAGTTTCAGCGGGATTTCCAAAATGTTGAAAGGAACTCGAAACATGTCAACCTTGGTTTTGAGAATCTCTCCCGGAGTTTGAGGGATTTGGACGTGAAAGGGTACCAATCTTGTCGGGGATTGGGAACCCTTCACGAGAATGTCCAAAGTTTCAGGGGGATTTCCAAAATGTTGAAAGGAACTCGAAACATGTCAACCTTGGTTTTGAGAATCTCTCCCCGAGTTTGAGAGATTTGGACGTGAATGGGTACCAATCTTGTCGGGGATTGGGAACCCTTCGCGAGAATGTCCAAAGTTTCAGAGGGATTTCCAAAATGTTGAAAGGAACTCGAAACATGTCAACCTTGGTTTTGAGAATCTCTCCCGGAGTTTGAGAGATTTGGACGTGAAAGGGTACCAGTCTTGCCGGGGATTAGGAACCCTTCGCGAGAATGTCCAAAGTTTCAGCGGGATTTCCAAAATGTTGAAGGGAACTCGAAACATGTCAACCTTGGTTTTGAGAATCTCTCCCGGAGTTTGAGAGATTTGGACGTGAAAGGGCACCAATGTTGTCGGGGATTGGGAACCCTTCGCGAGAATGTCCAAAGTTTCAGCGGGATTTCCAAAATGTTGAAAGGAACTCGAAACATGTCAACCTTGGTTTTGAGAATCTCTCCCGGAGTTTGAGAGATTTGGACGTGAAAGGGTACCAATCTTGTCGGGGATTGGGAACCCTTCGCAAGAATGTCCAAAGTTTCAGGGGGATTTCCAAAATGTTGAAAGGAACTCGAAACATGTCAACCTTGGTTTTGAGAATCTCTCCCCGAGTTTGAGAGATTTGGACGTGAAAGGGTACCAATCTTGTCGGGGATTGGGAACCCTTCGCGAGAATGTCCAAAGTTTCAGAGGGATTTCGAAAATGTTGAAAGGAACTCGAAACATGTCAACCTTGGTTTTGAGAATCTCTCCCGGAGTTTGAGAGATTTGGACGTGAAAGGGTACCAGTCTTGCCGGGGATTAGGAACCCTTCGCGAGAATGTCCAAAGTTTCAGCGGGATTTCCAAAATGTTGAAAGGAACTCGAAACATGTCAACCTTGGTTTTGAGAATCTCTCCCGGAGTTTGAGAGATTTGGACGTGAAAGGGCACCAATCTTGTCGGGGATTGGGAACCCTTCGCGAGAATGTCCAAAGTTTCAGAGGGATTTCCAAAATGTTGAAAGGAACTCGAAACATGTCAACCTTGGTTTTGAGAATCTCTCCCGGAGTTTGAGAGATTTGGACGTGAAAGGGTACCAGTCTTGCCGGGGATTAGGAACCCTTCGCGAGAATGTCCAAAGTTTCAGCGGGATTTCCAAAATGTTGAAGGGAACTCGAAACATGTCAACCTTGGTTTTGAGAATCTCTCCCGGAGTTTGAGAGATTTGGACGTGAAAGGGCACCAATCTTGTCGGGGATTGGGAACCCTTCGCGAGAATGTCCAAAGTTTCAGCGGGATTTCCAAAATGTTGAAAGGAACTCGAAACATGTCAACCTTGGTTTTGAGAATCTCTCCCGGAGTTTGAGAGATTTGGACGTGAAAGGGTACCAATCTTGTCGGGGATTGGGAACCCTTCGCAAGAATGTCCAAAGTTTCAGGGGGATTTCCAAAATGTTGAAAGGAACTCGAAACATGTCAACCTTGGTTTTGAGAATCTCTCCCCGAGTTTGAGAGATTTGGACGTGAAAGGGTACCAATCTTGTCGGGGATTGGGAACCCTTCGCGAGAATGTCCAAAGTTTCAGCGGGATTTCCAAAATGTTGAAAGGAACTCGAAACATGTCAACCTTGGTTTTGAGAATCTCTCCCGGAGTTTGAGAGATTTGGACGTGAAAGGGTACCAGTCTTGCCGGGGATTAGGAACCCTTCGCGAGAATGTCCAAAGTTTCAGCGGGATTTCCAAAATGTTGAAAGGAACTCGAAACATGTCAACCTTGGTTTTGAGAATCTCTCCCGGAGTTTGAGAGATTTGGACGTGAAAGGGCACCAATCTTGTCGGGGATTGGGAACCCTTCGCGAGAATGTCCAAAGTTTCAGCGGGATTTCCAAAATGTTGAAAGGAACTCGAAACATGTCAACCTTGGTTTTGAGAATCTCTCCCGGAGTTTGAGAGATTTGGACGTGAAAGGGTACCAGTCTTGTCGGGGATTGGGAACCCTTCGCGACAATGTCCAAAGTTTCAGCGGGATTTCCAAAATGTTGAAAGGAACTCGAAACATGTCAAGCTTGGTTTTGAGAATCTCTCCCGGAGTTTGAGAGATTTGGACGTGAAAGGGTACCAGTCTTGTCGGGGATTGGGAACCCTTCGCCAGAATGTCCAAAGTTTCAGGGGGATTTCCAAAATGTTGAAAGGAACTCGAAACATGTCAACCTTGGTTTTGAGAATCTCTCCCCGAGTTTGAGAGATTTGGACGTGAAAGGGTACCAATCTTGTCGGGGATTGGGAACCCTTCGCGAGAATGTCCAAAGTTTCAGAGGGATTTCCAAAATGTTGAAAGGAACTCGAAACATGTCAACCTTGGTTTTGAGAATCTCTCCCGGAGTTTGAGAGATTTGGACGTGAAAGGGTACCAATCTTGTCAGGGATTGGGAACCCTTCGCCAGAATGTCCAAAGTTTCAGGGGGATTTCCAAAATGTTGAAAGGAACTCGAAACATGTCAACCTTGGTTTTGAGAATCTCTCCCGGAGTTTGAGAGATTTGGACGTGAAAGGGTACCAATCTTGTCGGGGATTGGGAACCCTTCGCGAGAATGTCCAAAGTTTCAGAGGGATTTCCAAAATGTTGAAAGGAACTCGAAACATGTCAACCTTGGTTTTGAGAATCTCTCCCGGAGTTTGAGAGATTTGGACGTGAAAGGGCACCAGTCTTGCCGGGGATTAAGAACCCTTCGCGAGAATGTCCAAAGTTTCAGCGGGATTTCCAAAATGTTGAAAGGAACTCGAAACATGTCAACCTTGGTTTTGAGAATCTCTCCCGGAGTTTGAGAGATTTGGACGTGAAAGGGCACCAATCTTGTCGGGGATTGGGAACCCTTCGCGAGAATGTCCAAAGTTTCAGCGGGATTTCCAAAATGTTGAAAGGAACTCGAAACATGTCAACCTTGGTTTTGAGAATCTCTCCCGGTGTTTGAGAGATTTGGACGTGAAAGGGCACCAATCTTGTCGGGGATTGGGAACCCTTCGCGAGAATGTCCAAAGTTTCAGCGGGATTTCCAAAATGTTGAAAGGAACTCGAAACATGTCAACCTTGGTTTTGAGAATCTCTGCCGGAGTTTGAGAGATTTGGACGTGAAAGGGTACCAATCTTGTCGGGGATTGGGAACCCTTCGCAAGAATGTCCAAAGTTTCAGGGGGATTTCCAAAATGTTGAAAGGAACTCGAAACATGTCAACCTTGGTTTTGAGAATCTCTCCCCGAGTTTGAGAGATTTGGACGTGAAAGGGTACCAATCTTGTCGGGGATTGGGAACCCTTCGCGAGAATGTCCAAAGTTTCAGCGGGACTTCCAAAATGTTGAAAGGAACTCGAAACATGTCAACCTTGGTTTTGAGAATCTCTCCCGGAGTTTGAGAGATTTGGACGTGAAAGGGTACCAGTCTTGCCGGGGATTAGGAACCCTTCGCGAGAATGTCCAAAGTTTCAGCGGGATTTCCAAAATGTTGAAAGGAACTCGAAACATGTCAACCTTGGTTTTGAGAATCTCTCCCGGAGTTTGAGAGATTTGGACGTGAAAGGGCACCAATCTTGTCGGGGATTGGGAACCCTTCGCGAGAATGTCCAAAGTTTCAGCGGGATTTCCAAAATGTTGAAAGGAACTCGAAACATGTCAACCTTGGTTTTGAGAATCTCTCCCGGAGTTTGAGAGATTTGGACGTGAAAGGGTACCAATCTTGTCGGGGATTGGGAACCCTTCGCGACAATGTCCAAAGTTTCAGCGGGATTTCCAAAATGTTGAAAGGAACTCGAAACATGTCAAGCTTGGTTTTGAGAATCTCTCCCGGAGTTTGAGAGATTTGGACGTGAAAGGGTACCAGTCTTGTCGGGGATTGGGAACCCTTCGCGAGAATGTCCAAAGTTTCAGCGGGATTTCCAAAATGTTGAAAGGAACTCGAAACATGTCAACCTTGCTTTTGAGAATCTCTCCCGGAGTTTGAGAGATTTGGACGTGAAAGGGTACCAATCTTGTCAGGGATTGGGAACCCTTCGCCAGAATGTCCAAAGTTTCAGGGGGATTTCCAAAATGTTGAAAGGAACTCGAAACATGTCAACCTTGGTTTTGAGAATCTCTCCCCGAGTTTGAGAGATTTGGACGTGAAAGGGTACCAATCTTGTCGGGGATTGGGAACCCTTCGCGAGAATGTCCAAAGTTTCAGAGGGATTTCCAAAATGTTGAAAGGAACTCGAAACATGTCAACCTTGGTTTTGAGAATCTCTCCCGGAGTTTGAGAGATTTGGACGTGAAAGGGTACCAATCTTGTCAGGGATTGGGAACCCTTCGCCAGAATGTCCAAAGTTTCAGGGGGATTTCCAAAATGTTGAAAGGAACTCGAAACATGTCAACCTTGGTTTTGAGAATCTCTCCCGGAGTTTGAGAGATTTGGACGTGAAAGGGTACCAATCTTGTCGGGGATTGGGAACCCTTCGCGAGAATGTCCAAAGTTTCAGAGGGATTTCCAAAATGTTGAAAGGAACTCGAAACATGTCAACCTTGGTTTTGAGAATCTCTCCCGGAGTTTGAGAGATTTGGACGTGAAAGGGCACCAGTCTTGCCGGGGATTAGGAACCCTTCGCGAGAATGTCCAAAGTTTCAGCGGGATTTCCAAAATGTTGAAAGGAACTCGAAACATGTCAACCTTGGTTTTGAGAATCTCTCCCGGAGTTTGAGAGATTTGGACGTGAAAGGGCACCAATCTTGTCGGGGATTGGGAACCCTTCGCGAGAATGTCCAAAGTTTCAGCGGGATTTCCAAAATGTTGAAAGGAACTCGAAACATGTCAACCTTGGTTTTGAGAATCTCTCCCGGTGTTTGAGAGATTTGGACGTGAAAGGGTACCAATCTTGTCGGGGATTGGGAACCCTTCACGAGAATGTCCAAAGTTTCAGCGGGATTTCCAAAATGTTGAAAGGAATTCGAAACATGTCAAGCTTGGTTTTGAGAATCTCTCCCGGAGTTTGAGAGATTTGGACGTGAAAGGGTACCAATCTTGTCGGGGATTGGGAACCCTTCGCCAGAATGTCCAAAGTTTCAGCGGGATTTCCAAAATGTTGAAAGGAACTCGAAACATGTCAACCTTGGTTTTGAGAATCTCTCCCGGGGTTTGAGAGATTTGGACGTGAAAGGGTACGAATCTTGTCGGGGATTGGGAACCCTTCGCGAGAATGTCCAAAGTTTCAGCGGGATTTCCAAAATGTTGAAAGGAACTCGAACCATGTCAACCTTGGTTTTGAGAATCTCTCCCGGAGTTTGAGAGATTTGGACGTGAAAGGGTACCAATCTTGTCGGGGATCGGGAACCCTTCGCGAGAATGTCCAAAGTTTCAGCGGGATTTCCAAAATGTTGAAAGGAACTCGAAACACGTCAACCTTGGTTTTGAGAATCTCTCCCGGAGTTTGAGAGATTTGGACGTGAAAGGGTACCAGTCTTGTCGGGGATTGGGAACCCTTCGCGAGAATGTCCAAAGTTTCAGCGGGATTTCCAAAATGTTGAAAGGAACTCGAAACATGTCAACCTTGGTTTTGAGAATCTCTCCCGGAGTTTGAGAGATTTGGACGTGAAAGGGTACCAATCTTGTCGGGGATTGGGAACCCTTCGCGAGAATGTCCAAAGTTTCAGCGGGATTTCCAAAATGTTGAGAGGAACTCGAAACATGTCAACCTTGGTTTTGAGAATCTCTCCCGGAGTTTGAGAGATTTGGACGTGAAAGGGTACCAGTCTTGTCGGGGATTGGGAACCCTTCGCGAGAATGTCCAAAGTTTCAGGGGGATTTCCAAAATGTTGAAAGGAACTCGAACCATGTCAGCCTTGGTTTTGAGAATCTCTCCCGGAGTTTGAGAGATTTGGACGTGAAAGGGTCCCAGTCTTGCCGGGGATTGGGAACCCTTTGCGAGAATGTCCAAAGTTTCAGCGGGATTTCCAAAATGTTGAAAGGAACTCGAAACATGTCAACCTTGGTTTTGAGAATCTCTCCCGGAGTTTGAGAGATTTGGACGTGAAAGGGTACCAATCTTGTCGGGGATTGGGAACCCTTCGCCAGAATGTCCAAAGTTTCAGCGGGATTTCCAAAATGTTGAAAGGAACTCGAAACATGTCAACCTTGGTTTTGAGAATCTCTCCCGGAGTTTGAGAGATCTGGACGTGAAAGGGTACCAATCTTGTCGGGGATTGGGAACCCTTCACGAGAATGTCCAAAGTTTCAGCGGGATTTCCAAAATGTTGAAAGGAACTCGAAACATGTCAACCTTGGTTTTGAGAATCTCTCCCGGTGTTTGAGAGATTTGGACGTGAAAGGGTACCAATCTTGTCGGGGATTGGGAACCCTTCGCGAGAATGTCCAAAGTTTCAGCGGGATTTCCAAAATGTTGAAAGGAACTCGAAACATGTCAACCTTGGTTTTGAGAATCTCTCCCGGAGTTTGAGAGATTTGGACGTGAAAGGGTACCAGTCTTGTCGGGGATTGGGAACCCTTCGCGAGAATGTCCAAAGTTTCAGCGGGATTTCCAAAATGTTGAAAGGAACTCGAACCATGTCAACCTTGCTTTTGAGAATCTCTCCCGGAGTTTGAGAGATTTGGACGTGAAAGGGTACCAATCTTGTCAGGGATTGGGAACCCTTCGCGAGAATGTCCAAAGTTTCAGGGGGATTTCCAAAATGTTGAAAGGAACTCGAAACATGTCAACCTTGGTTTTGAGAATCTCTCCCCGAGTTTGAGAGATTTGGACGTGAATGGGTACCAATCTTGTCGGGGATTGGGAACCCTTCGCGAGAATGTCCAAAGTTTCAGAGGGATTTCCAAAATGTTGAAAGGAACTCGAAACATGTCAACCTTGGTTTTGAGAATCTCTCCCGGAGTTTGAGAGATTTGGACGTGAAAGGGTACCAGTCTTGCCGGGGATTAGGAACCCTTCGCGAGAATGTCCAAAGTTTCAGCGGGATTTCCAAAATGTTGAAGGGAACTCGAAACATGTCAACCTTGGTTTTGAGAATCTCTCCCGGAGTTTGAGAGATTTGGACGTGAAAGGGCACCAATGTTGTCGGGGATTGGGAACCCTTCGCGAGAATGTCCAAAGTTTCAGCGGGATTTCCAAAATGTTGAAAGGAACTCGAAACATGTCAACCTTGGTTTTGAGAATCTCTCCCGGAGTTTGAGAGATTTGGACGTGAAAGGGTACCAATCTTGTCGGGG
The DNA here is from genome assembly GCF_964273445.1 of Streptopelia decaocto. NCBI lineage: Eukaryota > Metazoa > Chordata > Aves > Columbiformes > Columbidae > Streptopelia > Streptopelia decaocto. The sequence goes on along the minus strand of NW_028115253.1, from coordinate 131,694 downwards.
ATTGGGAACCCTTCGCAAGAATGTCCAAAGTTTCAGGGGGATTTCCAAAATGTTGAAAGGAACTCGAAACATGTCAACCTTGGTTTTGAGAATCTCTCCCCGAGTTTGAGAGATTTGGACGTGAAAGGGTACCAATCTTGTCGGGGATTGGGAACCCTTCGCGAGAATGTCCAAAGTTTCAGAGGGATTTCGAAAATGTTGAAAGGAACTCGAAACATGTCAACCTTGGTTTTGAGAATCTCTCCCGGAGTTTGAGAGATTTCGACGTGAAAGGGTACCAGTCTTGCCGGGGATTAGGAACCCTTCGCGAGAATGTCCAAAGTTTCAGCGGGATTTCCAAAATGTTGAAAGGAACTCGAAACATGTCAACCTTGGTTTTGAGAATCTCTCCCGGAGTTTGAGAGATTTGGACGTGAAAGGGCACCAATCTTGTCGGGGATTGGGAACCCTTCGCGAGAATGTCCAAAGTTTCAGAGGGATTTCCAAAATGTTGAAAGGAACTCGAAACATGTCAACCTTGGTTTTGAGAATCTCTCCCGGAGTTTGAGAGATTTGGACGTGAAAGGGTACCAGTCTTGCCGGGGATTAGGAACCCTTCGCGAGAATGTCCAAAGTTTCAGCGGGATTTCCAAAATGTTGAAGGGAACTCGAAACATGTCAACCTTGGTTTTGAGAATCTCTCCCGGAGTTTGAGAGATTTGGACGTGAAAGGGCACCAATCTTGTCGGGGATTGGGAACCCTTCGCGAGAATGTCCAAAGTTTCAGCGGGATTTCTAAAATGTTGAAAGGAACTCGAAACATGTCAACCTTGGTTTTGAGAATCTCTCCCGGAGTTTGAGAGATTTGGACGTGAAAGGGTACCAATCTTGTCGGGGATTGGGAACCCTTCGCAAGAATGTCCAAAGTTTCAGGGGGATTTCCAAAATGTTGAAAGGAACTCGAAACATGTCAACCTTGGTTTTGAGAATCTCTCCCCGAGTTTGAGAGATTTGGACGTGAAAGGGTACCAGTCTTGTCGGGGATTGGGAACCCTTCGCGAGAATGTCCAAAGTTTCAGCGGGATTTCCAAAATGTTGAAAGGAACTCGAAACATGTCAACCTTGGTTTTGAGAATCTCTCCCGGAGTTTGAGAGATTTGGACGTGAAAGGGTACCAGTCTTGCCGGGGATTAGGAACCCTTCGCGAGAATGTCCAAAGTTTCAGCGGGATTTCCAAAATGTTGAAAGGAACTCGAAACATGTCAACCTTGGTTTTGAGAATCTCTCCCGGAGTTTGAGAGATTTGGACGTGAAAGGGCACCAATCTTGTCGGGGATTGGGAACCCTTCGCGAGAATGTCCAAAGTTTCAGCGGGATTTCCAAAATGTTGAAAGGAACTCGAAACATGTCAACCTTGGTTTTGAGAATCTCTCCCGGAGTTTGAGAGATTTGGACGTGAAAGGGTACCAATCTTGTCGGGGATTGGGAACCCTTCGCGACAATGTCCAAAGTTTCAGCGGGATTTCCAAAATGTTGAAAGGAACTCGAAACATGTCAAGCTTGGTTTTGAGAATCTCTCCCGGAGTTTGAGAGATTTGGACGTGAATGGGTACCAGTCTTGTCGGGGATTGGGAACCCTTCGCGAGAATGTCCAAAGTTTCAGCGGGATTTCCAAAATGTTGAAAGGAACTCGAAACATGTCAACCTTGCTTTTGAGAATCTCTCCCGGAGTTTGAGAGATTTGGACGTGAAAGGGTACCAATCTTGTCAGGGATTGGGAACCCTTCGCCAGAATGTCCAAAGTTTCAGGGGGATTTCCAAAATGTTGAAAGGAACTCGAAACATGTCAACCTTGGTTTTGAGAATCTCTCCCCGAGTTTGAGAGATTTGGACGTGAAAGGGTACCAATCTTGTCGGGGATTGGGAACCCTTCGCGAGAATGTCCAAAGTTTCAGAGGGATTTCCAAAATGTTGAAAGGAACTCGAAACATGTCAACCTTGGTTTTGAGAATCTCTCCCGGAGTTTGAGAGATTTGGACGTGAAAGGGTACCAATCTTGTCAGGGATTGGGAACCCTTCGCCAGAATGTCCAAAGTTTCAGGGGGATTTCCAAAATGTTGAAAGGAACTCGAAACATGTCAACCTTGGTTTTGAGAATCTCTCCCGGAGTTTGAGAGATTTGGACGTGAAAGGGTACCAGTCTTGCCGGGGATTAGGAACCCTTCGCGAGAATGTCCAAAGTTTCAGCGGGATTTCCAAAATGTTGAAGGGAACTCGAAACATGTCAACCTTGGTTTTGAGAATCTCTCCCGGAGTTTGAGAGATTTGGACGTGAAAGGGTACCAATCTTGTCGGGGATTGGGAACCCTTCGCGAGAATGTCCAAAGTTTCAGCGGGATTTCTAAAATGTTGAAAGGAACTCGAAACATGTCAACCTTGGTTTTGAGAATCTCTCCCGGAGTTTGAGAGATTTGGACGTGAAAGGGTACCAATCTTGTCGGGGATTGGGAACCCTTCGCAAGAATGTCCAAAGTTTCAGGGGGATTTCCAAAATGTTGAAAGGAACTCGAAACATGTCAACCTTGGTTTTGAGAATCTCTCCCCGAGTTTGAGAGATTTGGACGTGAAAGGGTACCAGTCTTGTCGGGGATTGGGAACCCTTCGCGAGAATGTCCAAAGTTTCAGCGGGATTTCCAAAATGTTGAAAGGAACTCGAAACATGTCAACCTTGGTTTTGAGAATCTCTCCCGGAGTTTGAGAGATTTGGACGTGAAAGGGTACCAGTCTTGTCGGGGATTGGGAACCCTTCGCGAGAATGTCCAAAGTTTCAGGGGGATTTCCAAAATGTTGAAAGGAACTCGAACCATGTCAGCCTTGGTTTTGAGAATCTCTCCCGGAGTTTGAGAGATTTGGACGTGAAAGGGTCCCAGTCTTGCCGGGGATTGGGAACCCTTTGCGAGAATGTCCAAAGTTTCAGCGGGATTTCCAAAATGTTGAAAGGAACTCGAAACATGTCAACCTTGGTTTTGAGAATCTCTCCCGGAGTTTGAGAGATTTGGACGTGAAAGGGTACCAATCTTGTCGGGGATTGGGAACCCTTCGCCAGAATGTCCAAAGTTTCAGCGGGATTTCCAAAATGTTGAAAGGAACTCGAAACATGTCAACCTTGGTTTTGAGAATCTCTCCCGGAGTTTGAGAGATCTGGACGTGAAAGGGTACCAATCTTGTCGGGGATTGGGAACCCTTCACGAGAATGTCCAAAGTTTCAGCGGGATTTCCAAAATGTTGAAAGGAACTCGAAACATGTCAACCTTGGTTTTGAGAATCTCTCCCGGTGTTTGAGAGATTTGGACGTGAAAGGGTACCAATCTTGTCGGGGATTGGGAACCCTTCGCGAGAATGTCCAAAGTTTCAGCGGGATTTCCAAAATGTTGAAAGGAACTCGAAACATGTCAACCTTGGTTTTGAGAATCTCTCCCGGAGTTTGAGAGATTTGGACGTGAAAGGGTACCAGTCTTGCCGGGGATTAGGAACCCTTCGCGAGAATGTCCAAAGTTTCAGCGGGATTTCCAAAATGTTGAAGGGAACTCGAAACATGTCAACCTTGGTTTTGAGAATCTCTCCCGGAGTTTGAGAGATTTGGACGTGAAAGGGCACCAATCTTGTCGGGGATTGGGAACCCTTCGCGAGAATGTCCAAAGTTTCAGCGGGATTTCTAAAATGTTGAAAGGAACTCGAAACATGTCAACCTTGGTTTTGAGAATCTCTCCCGGAGTTTGAGAGATTTGGACGTGAAAGGGTACCAATCTTGTCGGGGATTGGGAACCCTTCGCAAGAATGTCCAAAGTTTCAGGGGGATTTCCAAAATGTTGAAAGGAACTCGAAACATGTCAACCTTGGTTTTGAGAATCTCTCCCCGAGTTTGAGAGATTTGGACGTGAAAGGGTACCAGTCTTGTCGGGGATTGGGAACCCTTCGCGAGAATGTCCAAAGTTTCAGCGGGATTTCCAAAATGTTGAAAGGAACTCGAAACATGTCAACCTTGGTTTTGAGAATCTCTCCCGGAGTTTGAGAGATTTGGACGTGAAAGGGTACCAGTCTTGCCGGGGATTAGGAACCCTTCGCGAGAATGTCCAAAGTTTCAGCGGGATTTCCAAAATGTTGAAAGGAACTCGAAACATGTCAACCTTGGTTTTGAGAATCTCTCCCGGAGTTTGAGAGATTTGGACGTGAAAGGGCACCAATCTTGTCGGGGATTGGGAACCCTTCGCGAGAATGTCCAAAGTTTCAGCGGGATTTCCAAAATGTTGAAAGGAACTCGAAACATGTCAACCTTGGTTTTGAGAATCTCTCCCGGAGTTTGAGAGATTTGGACGTGAAAGGGTACCAATCTTGTCGGGGATTGGGAACCCTTCGCGACAATGTCCAAAGTTTCAGCGGGATTTCCAAAATGTTGAAAGGAACTCGAAACATGTCAAGCTTGGTTTTGAGAATCTCTCCCGGAGTTTGAGAGATTTGGACGTGAATGGGTACCAGTCTTGTCGGGGATTGGGAACCCTTCGCGAGAATGTCCAAAGTTTCAGCGGGATTTCCAAAATGTTGAAAGGAACTCGAACCATGTCAACCTTGCTTTTGAGAATCTCTCCCGGAGTTTGAGAGATTTGGACGTGAAAGGGTACCAATCTTGTCAGGGATTGGGAACCCTTCGCCAGAATGTCCAAAGTTTCAGGGGGATTTCCAAAATGTTGAAAGGAACTCGAAACATGTCAACCTTGGTTTTGAGAATCTCTCCCCGAGTTTGAGAGATTTGGACGTGAAAGGGTACCAATCTTGTCGGGGATTGGGAACCCTTCGCGAGAATGTCCAAAGTTTCAGAGGGATTTCCAAAATGTTGAAAGGAACTCGAAACATGTCAACCTTGGTTTTGAGAATCTCTCCCGGAGTTTGAGAGATTTGGACGTGAAAGGGTACCAATCTTGTCAGGGATTGGGAACCCTTCGCCAGAATGTCCAAAGTTTCAGGGGGATTTCCAAAATGTTGAAAGGAACTCGAAACATGTCAACCTTGGTTTTGAGAATCTCTCCCGGAGTTTGAGAGATTTGGACGTGAAAGGGTACCAGTCTTGCCGGGGATTAGGAACCCTTCGCGAGAATGTCCAAAGTTTCAGCGGGATTTCCAAAATGTTGAAGGGAACTCGAAACATGTCAACCTTGGTTTTGAGAATCTCTCCCGGAGTTTGAGAGATTTGGACGTGAAAGGGCACCAATCTTGTCGGGGATTGGGAACCCTTCGCGAGAATGTCCAAAGTTTCAGCGGGATTTCTAAAATGTTGAAAGGAACTCGAAACATGTCAACCTTGGTTTTGAGAATCTCTCCCGGAGTTTGAGAGATTTGGACGTGAAAGGGTACCAATCTTGTCGGGGATTGGGAACCCTTCGCAAGAATGTCCAAAGTTTCAGGGGGATTTCCAAAATGTTGAAAGGAACTCGAAACATGTCAACCTTGGTTTTGAGAATCTCTCCCCGAGTTTGAGAGATTTGGACGTGAAAGGGTACCAGTCTTGTCGGGGATTGGGAACCCTTCGCGAGAATGTCCAAAGTTTCAGCGGGATTTCCAAAATGTTGAAAGGAACTCGAAACATGTCAACCTTGGTTTTGAGAATCTCTCCCGGAGTTTGAGAGATTTGGACGTGAAAGGGTACCAGTCTTGCCGGGGATTAGGAACCCTTCGCGAGAATGTCCAAAGTTTCAGCGGGATTTCCAAAATGTTGAAAGGAACTCGAAACATGTCAACCTTGGTTTTGAGAATCTCTCCCGGAGTTTGAGAGATTTGGACGTGAAAGGGCACCAATCTTGTCGGGGATTGGGAACCCTTCGCGAGAATGTCCAAAGTTTCAGCGGGATTTCCAAAATGTTGAAAGGAACTCGAAACATGTCAACCTTGGTTTTGAGAATCTCTCCCGGAGTTTGAGAGATTTGGACGTGAAAGGGTACCAATCTTGTCGGGGATTGGGAACCCTTCGCGACAATGTCCAAAGTTTCAGCGGGATTTCCAAAATGTTGAAAGGAACTCGAAACATGTCAAGCTTGGTTTTGAGAATCTCTCCCGGAGTTTGAGAGATTTGGACGTGAAAGGGTACCAGTCTTGTCGGGGATTGGGAACCCTTCGCGAGAATGTCCAAAGTTTCAGCGGGATTTCCAAAATGTTGAAAGGAACTCGAAACATGTCAACCTTGCTTTTGAGAATCTCTCCCGGAGTTTGAGAGATTTGGACGTGAAAGGGTACCAATCTTGTCAGGGATTGGGAACCCTTCGCCAGAATGTCCAAAGTTTCAGGGGGATTTCCAAAATGTTGAAAGGAACTCGAAACATGTCAACCTTGGTTTTGAGAATCTCTCCCCGAGTTTGAGAGATTTGGACGTGAAAGGGTACCAATCTTGTCGGGGATTGGGAACCCTTCGCGAGAATGTCCAAAGTTTCAGAGGGATTTCCAAAATGTTGAAAGGAACTCGAAACATGTCAACCTTGGTTTTGAGAATCTCTCCCGGAGTTTGAGAGATTTGGACGTGAAAGGGTACCAATCTTGTCAGGGATTGGGAACCCTTCGCCAGAATGTCCAAAGTTTCAGGGGGATTTCCAAAATGTTGAAAGGAACTCGAAACATGTCAACCTTGGTTTTGAGAATCTCTCCCGGAGTTTGAGAGATTTGGACGTGAAAGGGTACCAATCTTGTCGGGGATTGGGAACCCTTCGCGAGAATGTCCAAAGTTTCAGAGGGATTTCCAAAATGTTGAAAGGAACTCGAAACATGTCAACCTTGGTTTTGAGAATCTCTCCCGGAGTTTGAGAGATTTGGACGTGAAAGGGCACCAGTCTTGCCGGGGATTAGGAACCCTTCGCGAGAATGTCCAAAGTTTCAGCGGGATTTCCAAAATGTTGAAAGGAACTCGAAACATGTCAACCTTGGTTTTGAGAATCTCTCCCGGTGTTTGAGAGATTTGGACGTGAAAGGGTACCAATCTTGTCGGGGATTGGGAACCCTTCACGAGAATGTCCAAAGTTTCAGCGGGATTTCCAAAATGTTGAAAGGAATTCGAAACATGTCAAGCTTGGTTTTGAGAATCTCTCCCGGAGTTTGAGAGATTTGGACGTGAAAGGGTACCAATCTTGTCGGGGATTGGGAACCCTTCGCCAGAATGTCCAAAGTTTCAGCGGGATTTCCAAAATGTTGAAAGGAACTCGAAACATGTCAACCTTGGTTTTGAGAATCTCTCCCGGGGTTTGAGAGATTTGGACGTGAAAGGGTACGAATCTTGTCGGGGATTGGGAACCCTTCGCAAGAATGTCCAAAGTTTCAGGGGGATTTCCAAAATGTTGAAAGGAACTCGAAACATGTCAACCTTGGTTTTGAGAATCTCTCCCGGAGTTTGAGAGATTTGGACGTGAAAGGGTACCAATCTTGTCGGGGATTGGGAACCCTTCGCGAGAATGTCCAAAGTTTCAGCGGGATTTCCAAAATGTTGAAAGGAACTCGAAACATGTCAACCTTGGTTTTGAGAATCTCTCCCAGAGTTTGAGAGATTTGGACGTGAAAGGGTACCAATCTTGTCGGGGATTGGGAACCCTTCGCGAGAATGTCCAAAGTTTCAGCGGGATTTCCAAAATGTTGAAAGGAACTCGAAACATGTCAACCTTGGTTTTGAGAATCTCTCCCGGAGTTTGAGAGATTTGGACGTGAAAGGGTACCAATCTTGTCGGGGATTGGGAACCCTTCGCGACAATGTCCAAAGTTTCAGCGGGATTTCCAAAATGTTGAAAGGAACTCGAAACATGTCAAGCTTGGTTTTGAGAATCTCTCCCGGAGTTTGAGAGATTTGGACGTGAAAGTGTACCAATCTTGTCGGGGATTGGGAACCCTTCGCCAGAATGTCCAAAGTTTCAGCGGGATTTCCAAAATGTTGAAAGGAACTCGAAACATGTCAACCTTGGTTTTGAGAATCTCTCCCGGAGTTTGAGAGATTTGGATGTGAAAGGGTACCAATCTTGTCGGGGATTGGGAACCCTTCACCAGAACGTCCAAAGTTTCAGCGGGATTTCCAAAATGTTGAAAGGAACTCGAAACATGTCAACCTTGGTTGTGAGAATCTCTCCCGGAGTTTGAGAGATTTGGACGTGAAAGGGTACCAGTCTTGTCGGGGATTGGGAACCCTTCGCGAGAATGTCCAAAGTTTCAGCGGGATTTCCAAAATGTTGAAAGGAACTCGAAACATGTCAACCTTGCTTTTGAGAATCTCTCCCGGAGTTTGAGAGATTTGGACGTGAAAGGGTACCAATCTTGTCAGGGATTGGGAACCCTTCGCCAGAATGTCCAAAGTTTCAGGGGGATTTCCAAAATGTTGAAAGGAACTCGAAACATGTCAACCTTGGTTTTGAGAATCTCTCCCCGAGTTTGAGAGATTTGGACGTGAATGGGTACCAATCTTGTCGGGGATTGGGAACCCTTCGCGAGAATGTCCAAAGTTTCAGAGGGATTTCCAAAATGTTGAAAGGAACTCGAAACATGTCAACCTTGGTTTTGAGAATCTCTCCCGGAGTTTGAGAGATTTGGACGTGAAAGGGCACCAGTCTTGCCGGGGATTAGGAACCCTTCGCGAGAATGTCCAAAGTTTCAGCGGGATTTCCAAAATGTTGAAAGGAACTCGAAACATGTCAACCTTGGTTTTGAGAATCTCTCCCGGAGTTTGAGAGATTTGGACGTGAAAGGGCACCAATCTTGTCGGGGATTGGGAACCCTTCGCGAGAATGTCCAAAGTTTCAGCGGGATTTCCAAAATGTTGAAAGGAACTCGAAACATGTCAACCTTGGTTTTGAGAATCTCTCCCGGTGTTTGAGAGATTTGGACGTGAAAGGGTACCAATCTTGTCGGGGATTGGGAACCCTTCACGAGAATGTCCAAAGTTTCAGCGGGATTTCCAAAATGTTGAAAGGAACTCGAAACATGTCAACCTTGGTTGTGAGAATCTCTCCCGGAGTTTGAGAGATTTGGACGTGAAAGGGTACCAGTCTTGTCGGGGATTGGGAACCCTTCGCGAGAATGTCCAAAGTTTCAGCGGGATTTCCAAAATGTTGAAAGGAACTCGAAACATGTCAACCTTGCTTTTGAGAATCTCTCCCGGAGTTTGAGAGATTTGGACGTGAAAGGGTACCAATCTTGTCAGGGATTGGGAACCCTTCGCCAGAATGTCCAAAGTTTCAGAGGGATTTCCAAAATGTTGAAAGGAACTCGAAACATGTCAACCTTGGTTTTGAGAATCTCTCCCGGAGTTTGAGAGATTTGGACGTGAAAGGGCACCAGTCTTGCCGGGGATTAGGAACCCTTCGCGAGAATGTCCAAAGTTTCAGCGGGATTTCCAAAATGTTGAAAGGAACTCGAAACATGTCAACCTTGGTTTTGAGAATCTCTCCCGGACTTTGAGAGATTTGGACGTGAAAGGGCACCAATCTTGTCGGGGATTGGGAACCCTTCGCGAGAATGTCCAAAGTTTCAGCGGGATTTCCAAAATGTTGAAAGGAACTCGAAACATGTCAACCTTGGTTTTGAGAATCTCTCCCGGTGTTTGAGAGATTTGGACGTGAAAGGGTACCAATCTTGTCGGGGATTGGGAACCCTTCACGAGAATGTCCAAAGTTTCAGCGGGATTTCCAAAATGTTGAAAGGAATTCGAAACATGTCAAGCTTGGTTTTGAGAATCTCTCCCGGAGTTTGAGAGATTTGGACGTGAAAGGGTACCAATCTTGTCGGGGATTGGGAACCCTTCGCCAGAATGTCCAAAGTTTCAGCGGGATTTCCAAAATGTTGAAAGGAACTCGAAACATGTCAACCTTGGTTTTGAGAATCTCTCCCGGAGTTTGAGAGATTTGGACGTGAAAGGGTACCAATCTTGTCGGGGATTGGGAACCCTTCGCCAGAATGTCCAAAGTTTCAGCGGGATTTCCAAAATGTTGAAAGGAACTCGAAACATGTCAACCTTGGTTTTGAGAATCTCTCCCGGGGTTTGAGAGATTTGGACGTGAAAGGGTACGAATCTTGTCGGGGATTGGGAACCCTTCGCAAGAATGTCCAAAGTTTCAGGGGGATTTCCAAAATGTTGAAAGGAACTCGAAACATGTCAACCTTGGTTTTGAGAATCTCTCCCGGAGTTTGAGAGATTTGGACGTGAAAGGGTACCAATCTTGTCGGGGATTGGGAACCCTTCGCGAGAATGTCCAAAGTTTCAGCGGGATTTCCAAAATGTTGAAAGGAACTCGAAACATGTCAACCTTGGTTTTGAGAATCTCTCCCAGAGTTTGAGAGATTTGGACGTGAAAGGGTACCAATCTTGTCGGGGATTGGGAACCCTTCGCGAGAATGTCCAAAGTTTCAGCGGGATTTCCAAAATGTTGAAAGGAACTCGAAACATGTCAACCTTGGTTTTGAGAATCTCTCCCGGAGTTTGAGAGATTTGGACGTGAAAGGGTACCAATCTTGTCGGGGATTGGGAACCCTTCGCGAGAATGTCCAAAGTTTCAGCGGGATTTCCAAAATGTTGAAAGGAACTCGAAACATGTCAACCTTGGTTTTGAGAATCTCTCCCGGAGTTTGAGAGATTTGGACGTGAAAGGGTACTAATCTTGTCGGGGATTGGGAACCCTTCGCCAGAATGTCCAAAGTTTCAGCGGGATTTCCAAAATGTTGAAAGGAACTCGAAACATGTCAACCTTGGTTTTGAGAATCTCTCCCGGGGTTTGAGAGATTTGGACGTGAAAGGGTACTAATCTTGTCGGGGATTGGGAACCCTTCGCAAGAATGTCCAAAGTTTCAGGGGGATTTCCAAAATGTTGAAAGGAACTCGAAACATGTCAACCTTGGTTTTGAGAATCTCTCCCGGAGTTTGAGAGATTTGGACGTGAAAGGGTACCAATCTTGTCGGGGATTGGGAACCCTTCGCGAGAATGTCCAAAGTTTCAGCGGGATTTCCAAAATGTTGAAAGGAACTCGAAACGTTTCAACCATGGTTTTGAGAATCTCTCCCGGAGTTTGAGAGATTTGGACGTGAAAGGGTACCAATCTTGTCGGGGATTGGGAACCCTTCGCGAGAATGTACAAAGTTTCAGCGGGATTTCCAAAATGTTGAAAGGAATTCGAAACATGTCAAGCTTGGTTTTGAGAATCTCTCCCGGAGTTTGAGAGATTTGGACGTGAAAGGGTACCAATCTTGTCGTGGATTGGGAACCCTTCGCGAGAATGTCCAAAGTTTCAGCGGGATTTCCAAAATGTTGAAAGGAACTCGAAACATGTCAACCTTGGTTTTGAGAATCTCTCCCGGAGTTTGAGAGATTTGGATGTGAAAGGGTACCAATCTTGTCGGGGATTGGGAACCCTTCGCGAGAATGTCCAAAGTTTCAGCGGGATTTCCAAAATGTTGAAAGGAACTCGAAACATGTCAACCTTGGTTTTGAGAATCTCTCCCGGAGTTTGAGAGATTTGGACGTGAAAGGGTACCAATCTTGTCGGGGATTGGGAACCCTTCGCGACAATGTCCAAAGTTTCAGCGGGATTTCCAAAATGTTGAAAGGAACTCGAAACATGTCAAGCTTGGTTTTGAGAATCTCTCCCGGAGTTTGAGAGATTTGGACGTGAAAGTGTACCAATCTTGTCGGGGATTGGGAACCCTTCGCCAGAATGTCCAAAGTTTCAGCGGGATTTCCAAAATGTTGAAAGGAACTCGAAACATGTCAAGCTTGGTTTTGAGAATCTCTCCCGGAGTTTGAGAGATTTGGACGTGAAAGGGTACCAATCTTGTCGTGGATTGGGAACCCTTCGCGAGAATGTCCAAAGTTTCAGCGGGATTTCCAAAATGTTGAAAGGAACTCGAAACATGTCAACCTTGGTTTTGAGAATCTCTCCCGGAGTTTGAGAGATTTGGATGTGAAAGGGTACCAATCTTGTCGGGGATTGGGAACCCTTCGCGAGAATGTCCAAAGTTTCAGCGGGATTTCCAAAATGTTGAAAGGAACTCGAAACATGTCAACCTTGGTTTTGAGAATCTCTCCCGGAGTTTGAGAGATTTGGACGTGAAAGGGTACCAGTCTTGTCGGGGATTGGGAACCCTTCGCGAGAATGTCCAAAGTTTCAGCGGGATTTCCAAAATGTTGAAAGGAACTCGAAACATGTCAACCTTGGTTTTGAGAATCTCTCCCCGAGTTTGAGAGATTTGGACGTGAATGGGTACCAATCTTGTCGGGGATTGGGAACCCTTCGCGAGAATGTCCAAAGTTTCAGAGGGATTTCCAAAATGTTGAAAGGAACTCGAAACATGTCAACCTTGGTTTTGAGAATCTCTCCCGGAGTTTGAGAGATTTGGACGTGAAAGGGCACCAGTCTTGCCGGGGATTAGGAACCCTTCGCGAGAATGTCCAAAGTTTCAGCGGGATTTCCAAAATGTTGAAAGGAACTCGAAACATGTCAACCTTGGTTTTGAGAATCTCTCCCGGAGTTTGAGAGATTTGGACGTGAAAGGGCACCAATCTTGTCGGGGATTGGGAACCCTTCGCGAGAATGTCCAAAGTTTCAGCGGGATTTCCAAAATGTTGAAAGGAACTCGAAACATGTCAACCTTGGTTTTGAGAATCTCTCCCGGTGTTTGAGAGATTTGGACGTGAAAGGGTACCAATCTTGTCGGGGATTGGGAACCCTTCACGAGAATGTCCAAAGTTTCAGCGGGATTTCCAAAATGTTGAAAGGAATTCGAAACATGTCAAGCTTGGTTTTGAGAATCTCTCCCGGAGTTTGAGAGATTTGGACGTGAAAGGGTACCAATCTTGTCGGGGATTGGGAACCCTTCGCCAGAATGTCCAAAGTTTCAGCGGGATTTCCAAAATGTTGAAAGGAACTCGAAACATGTCAACCTTGGTTTTGAGAATCTCTCCCGGAGTTTGAGAGATTTGGACGTGAAAGGGTACCAATCTTGTCGGGGATTGGGAACCCTTCGCCAGAATGTCCAAAGTTTCAGCGGGATTTCCAAAATGTTGAAAGGAACTCGAAACATGTCAACCTTGGTTTTGAGAATCTCTCCCGGGGTTTGAGAGATTTGGACGTGAAAGGGTACGAATCTTGTCGGGGATTGGGAACCCTTCGCAAGAATGTCCAAAGTTTCAGGGGGATTTCCAAAATGTTGAAAGGAACTCGAAACATGTCAACCTTGGTTTTGAGAATCTCTCCCGGAGTTTGAGAGATTTGGACGTGAAAGGGTACCAATCTTGTCGGGGATTGGGAACCCTTCGCGAGAATGTCCAAAGTTTCAGCGGGATTTCCAAAATGTTGAAAGGAACTCGAAACATGTCAACCTTGGTTTTGAGAATCTCTCCCAGAGTTTGAGAGATTTGGACGTGAAAGGGTACCAATCTTGTCGGGGATTGGGAACCCTTCGCGAGAATGTCCAAAGTTTCAGCGGGATTTCCAAAATGTTGAAAGGAACTCGAAACATGTCAACCTTGGTTTTGAGAATCTCTCCCCGAGTTTGAGAGATTTGGACGTGAATGGGTACCAATCTTGTCGGGGATTGGGAACCCTTCGCGAGAATGTCCAAAGTTTCAGAGGGATTTCCAAAATGTTGAAAGGAACTCGAAACATGTCAACCTTGGTTTTGAGAATCTCTCCCGGAGTTTGAGAGATTTGGACGTGAAAGGGCACCAGTCTTGCCGGGGATTAGGAACCCTTCGCGAGAATGTCCAAAGTTTCAGCGGGATTTCCAAAATGTTGAAAGGAACTCGAAACATGTCAACCTTGGTTTTGAGAATCTCTCCCGGAGTTTGAGAGATTTGGACGTGAAAGGGCACCAATCTTGTCGGGGATTGGGAACCCTTCGCGAGAATGTCCAAAGTTTCAGCGGGATTTCCAAAATGTTGAAAGGAACTCGAAACATGTCAACCTTGGTTTTGAGAATCTCTCCCGGTGTTTGAGAGATTTGGACGTGAAAGGGTACCAATCTTGTCGGGGATTGGGAACCCTTCACGAGAATGTCCAAAGTTTCAGCGGGATTTCCAAAATGTTGAAAGGAATTCGAAACATGTCAAGCTTGGTTTTGAGAATCTCTCCCGGAGTTTGAGAGATTTGGACGTGAAAGGGTACCAATCTTGTCGGGGATTGGGAACCCTTCGCCAGAATGTCCAAAGTTTCAGCGGGATTTCCAAAATGTTGAAAGGAACTCGAAACATGTCAACCTTGGTTTTGAGAATCTCTCCCGGAGTTTGAGAGATTTGGACGTGAAAGGGTACCAATCTTGTCGGGGATTGGGAACCCTTCGCCAGAATGTCCAAAGTTTCAGCGGGATTTCCAAAATGTTGAAAGGAACTCGAAACATGTCAACCTTGGTTTTGAGAATCTCTCCCGGGGTTTGAGAGATTTGGACGTGAAAGGGTACGAATCTTGTCGGGGATTGGGAACCCTTCGCAAGAATGTCCAAAGTTTCAGGGGGATTTCCAAAATGTTGAAAGGAACTCGAAACATGTCAACCTTGGTTTTGAGAATCTCTCCCGGAGTTTGAGAGATTTGGACGTGAAAGGGTACCAATCTTGTCGGGGATTGGGAACCCTTCGCGAGAATGTCCAAAGTTTCAGCGGGATTTCCAAAATGTTGAAAGGAACTCGAAACATGTCAACCTTGGTTTTGAGAATCTCTCCCAGAGTTTGAGAGATTTGGACGTGAAAGGGTACCAATCTTGTCGGGGATTGGGAACCCTTCGCGAGAATGTCCAAAGTTTCAGCGGGATTTCCAAAATGTTGAAAGGAACTCGAAACATGTCAACCTTGGTTTTGAGAATCTCTCCCGGAGTTTGAGAGATTTGGACGTGAAAGGGTACCAATCTTGTCGGGGATTGGGAACCCTTCGCGAGAATGTCCAAAGTTTCAGCGGGATTTCCAAAATGTTGAAAGGAACTCGAAACATGTCAACCTTGGTTTTGAGAATCTCTCCCGGAGTTTGAGAGATTTGGACGTGAAAGGGTACTAATCTTGTCGGGGATTGGGAACCCTTCGCCAGAATGTCCAAAGTTTCAGCGGGATTTCCAAAATGTTGAAAGGAACTCGAAACATGTCAACCTTGGTTTTGAGAATCTCTCCCGGGGTTTGAGAGATTTGGACGTGAAAGGGTACTAATCTTGTCGGGGATTGGGAACCCTTCGCAAGAATGTCCAAAGTTTCAGGGGGATTTCCAAAATGTTGAAAGGAACTCGAAACATGTCAACCTTGGTTTTGAGAATCTCTCCCGGAGTTTGAGAGATTTGGACGTGAAAGGGTACCAATCTTGTCGGGGATTGGGAACCCTTCGCGAGAATGTCCAAAGTTTCAGCGGGATTTCCAAAATGTTGAAAGGAACTCGAAACGTTTCAACCATGGTTTTGAGAATCTCTCCCGGAGTTTGAGAGATTTGGACGTGAAAGGGTACCAATCTTGTCGGGGATTGGGAACCCTTCGCGAGAATGTACAAAGTTTCAGCGGGATTTCCAAAATGTTGAAAGGAATTCGAAACATGTCAAGCTTGGTTTTGAGAATCTCTCCCGGAGTTTGAGAGATTTGGACGTGAAAGGGTACCAATCTTGTCGTGGATTGGGAACCCTTCGCGAGAATGTCCAAAGTTTCAGCGGGATTTCCAAAATGTTGAAAGGAACTCGAAACATGTCAACCTTGGTTTTGAGAATCTCTCCCGGAGTTTGAGAGATTTGGATGTGAAAGGGTACCAATCTTGTCGGGGATTGGGAACCCTTCACCAGAACGTCCAAAGTTTCAGCGGGATTTCCAAAATGTTGAAAGGAACTCGAAACATGTCAACCTTGGTTTTGAGAATCTCTCCCGGAGTTTGAGAGATTTGGACGTGAAAGGGTACCAGTCTTGTCGGGGATTGGGAACCCTTCGCGAGAATGTCCAAAGTTTCAGCGGGATTTCCAAAATGTTGAAAGGAACTCGAAACATGTCAACCTTGCTTTTGAGAATCTCTCCCGGAGTTTGAGAGATTTGGACGTGAAAGGGTACCAATCTTGTCAGGGATTGGGAACCCTTCGCGAGAATGTCCAAAGTTTCAGGGGGATTTCCAAAATGTTGAAAGGAACTCGAAACATGTCAAACTTGGTTTTGAGAATCTCTCCCCGAGTTTGAGAGATTTGGACGTGAATGGGTACCAATCTTGTCGGGGATTGGGAACCCTTCGCGAGAATGTCCAAAGTTTCAGCGGGATTTCCAAAATGTTGAAAGGAACTCGAAACATGTCAACCTTGGTTTTGAGAATCTCTCCCGGAGTTTGAGAGATTTGGACTTGAAAGGGTCCCAGTCTTGTCGGGGATTGGGAACCCTTCACCAGAATGTCCAAAGTTTCAGCGGGATTTCCAAAATGTTGAAAGGAATTCGAAACATGTCAAGCTTGGTTTTGAGAATCTCTCCCGGAGTTTGAGAGATTTGGACGTGAAAGGGTACCAATCTTGTCGGGGATTGGGAACCCTTCGCGAGAATGTCCAAAGTTTCAGCGGGATTTCCAAAATGTTGAAAGGAACTCGAAACATGTCAACCTTGCTTTTGAGAATCTCTCCCGGAGTTTGAGAGATTTGGACGTGAAAGGGTACCAATCTTGTCGGGGATTGGGAACCCTTCGCCAGAATGTCCAAAGTTTCAGCGGGATTTCCAAAATGTTGAAAGGAACTCGAAACATGTCAACCTTGGTTTTGAGAATCTCTCCCGGGGTTTGAGAGATTTGGACGTGAAAGGGTACTAATCTTGTCGGGGATTGGGAACCCTTCGCAAGAATGTCCAAAGTTTCAGGGGGATTTCCAAAATGTTGAAAGGAACTCGAAACATGTCAACCTTGGTTTTGAGAATCTCTCCCGGAGTTTGAGAGATTTGGACGTGAAAGGGTACCAATCTTGTCGGGGATTGGGAACCCTTCGCCAGAATGTCCAAAGTTTCAGCGGGATTTCCAAAATGTTGAAAGGAACTCGAAACATGTCAACCTTGGTTTTGAGAATCTCTCCCGGAGTTTGAGAGATTTGGACGTGAAAGGGTACGAATCTTGTCGGGGATTGGGAACCCTTCGCCAGAATGTCCAAAGTTTCAGCGGGATTTCCAAAATGTTGAAAGGAACTCGAAACATGTCAACCTTGGTTTTGAGAATCTCTCCCGGGGTTTGAGAGATTTGGACGTGAAAGGGTACTAATCTTGTCGGGGATTGGGAACCCTTCGCAAGAATGTCCAAAGTTTCAGGGGGATTTCCAAAATGTTGAAAGGAACTCGAAACATGTCAACCTTGGTTTTGAGAATCTCTCCCGGAGTTTGAGAGATTTGGACGTGAAAGGGTACCAATCTTGTCGGGGATTGGGAACCCTTCGCGAGAATGTCCAAAGTTTCAGCGGGATTTCCAAAATGTTGAAAGGAACTCGAAACGTATCAACCATGGTTTTGAGAATCTCTCCCGGAGTTTGAGAGATTTGGACGTGAAAGGGTACCAATCTTGTCGGGGATTGGGAACCCTTCGCGAGAATGTACAAAGTTTCAGCGGGATTTCCAAAATGTTGAAAGGAATTCGAAACATGTCAAGCTTGGTTTTGAGAATCTCTCCCGGAGTTTGAGAGATTTGGACGTGAAAGGGTACCAATCTTGTCGTGGATTGGGAACCCTTCGCGAGAATGTCCAAAGTTTCAGCGGGATTTCCAAAATGTTGAAAGGAACTCGAAACATGTCAACCTTGGTTTTGAGAATCTCTCCCGGAGTTTGAGAGATTTGGATGTGAAAGGGTACCAATCTTGTCGGGGATTGGGAACCCTTCACCAGAACGTCCAAAGTTTCAGCGGGATTTCCAAAATGTTGAAAGGAACTCGAAACATGTCAACCTTGGTTTTGAGAATCTCTCCCGGAATTTGAGAGATTTGGACGTGAAAGGGTACCAGTCTTGTCGGGGATTGGGAACCCTTCGCGAGAATGTCCAAAGTTTCAGCGGGATTTCCAAAATGTTGAAAGGAACTCGAAACATGTCAACCTTGCTTTTGAGAATCTCTCCCGGAGTTTGAGAGATTTGGACGTGAAAGGGTACCAATCTTGTCAGGGATTGGGAACCCTTCGCGAGAATGTCCAAAGTTTCAGGGGGATTTCCAAAATGTTGAAAGGAACTCGAAACATGTCAACCTTGGTTTTGAGAATCTCTCCCCGAGTTTGAGAGACTTGGACGTGAATGGGTACCAATCTTGTCGGGGATTGGGAACCCTTCGCGAGAATGTCCAAAGTTTCAGAGGGATTTCCAAAATGTTGAAAGGAACTCGAACCATGTCAACCTTGGTTTTGAGAATCTCTCCCGGAGTTTGAGAGATTTGGACGTGAAAGGGCACCAATCTTGTCGGGGATTGGGAACCCTTCGCGAGAATGTCCAAAGTTTCAGCGGGATTTCCAAAATGTTGAAAGGAACTCGAAACATGTCAACCTTGGTTTTGAGAATCTCTCCCGGAGTTTGAGAGATTTGGACGTGAAAGGGTACCAATCTTGTCGGGGATTGGGAACCCTTCACGAGAATGTCCAAAGTTTCAGCGGGATTTCCAAAATGTTGAAAGGAATTCGAAACATGTCAAGCTTGGTTTTGAGAATCTCTCCCGGAGTTTGAGAGATTTGGACGTGAAAGGGTACCAATCTTGTCGGGGATTGGGAACCCTTCGCGAGAATGTCCAAAGTTTCAGCGGGATTTCCAAAATGTTGAAAGGAACTCGAAACATGTCAACCTTGGTTTTGAGAATCTCTCCCGGAGTTTGAGAGATTTGGATGTGAAAGGGTACCAATCTTGTCGGGGATTGGGAACCCTTCACCAGAACGTCCAAAGTTTCAGCGGGATTTCCAAAATGTTGAAAGGAACTCGAAACATGTCAACCTTGGTTTTGAGAATCTCTCCCGGAGTTTGAGAGATTTGGACGTGAAAGGGTACCAGTCTTGTCGGGGATTGGGAACCCTTCGCGAGAATGTCCAAAGTTTCAGCGGGATTTCCAAAATGTTGAAAGGAACTCGAAACATGTCAACCTTGCTTTTGAGAATCTCTCCCGGAGTTTGAGAGATTTGGACGTGAAAGGGTACCAATCTTGTCAGGGATTGGGAACCCTTCGCGAGAATGTCCAAAGTTTCAGGGGGATTTCCAAAATGTTGAAAGGAACTCGAAACATGTCAAACTTGGTTTTGAGAATCTCTCCCCGAGTTTGAGAGATTTGGACGTGAATGGGTACCAATCTTGTCGGGGATTGGGAACCCTTCGCGAGAATGTCCAAAGTTTCAGCGGGATTTCCAAAATGTTGAAAGGAACTCGAAACATGTCAACCTTGGTTTTGAGAATCTCTCCCGGAGTTTGAGAGATTTGGACTTGAAAGGGTCCCAGTCTTGTCGGGGATTGGGAACCCTTCACGAGAATGTCCAAAGTTTCAGCGGGATTTCCAAAATGTTGAAAGGAATTCGAAACATGTCAAGCTTGGTTTTGAGAATCTCTCCCGGAGTTTGAGAGATTTGGACGTGAAAGGGTACCAATCTTGTCGGGGATTGGGAACCCTTCGCGAGAATGTCCAAAGTTTCAGCGGGATTTCCAAAATGTTGAAAGGAACTCGAAACATGTCAACCTTGCTTTTGAGAATCTCTCCCGGAGTTTGAGAGATTTGGACGTGAAAGGGTACCAATCTTGTCGGGGATTGGGAACCCTTCGCCAGAATGTCCAAAGTTTCAGCGGGATTTCCAAAATGTTGAAAGGAACTCGAAACATGTCAACCTTGGTTTTGAGAATCTCTCCCGGGGTTTGAGAGATTTGGACGTGAAAGGGTACTAATCTTGTCGGGGATTGGGAACCCTTCGCAAGAATGTCCAAAGTTTCAGGGGGATTTCCAAAATGTTGAAAGGAACTCGAAACATGTCAACCTTGGTTTTGAGAATCTCTCCCGGAGTTTGAGAGATTTGGACGTGAAAGGGTACCAATCTTGTCGGGGATTGGGAACCCTTCGCCAGAATGTCCAAAGTTTCAGCGGGATTTCCAAAATGTTGAAAGGAACTCGAAACATGTCAACCTTGGTTTTGAGAATCTCTCCCGGAGTTTGAGAGATTTGGACGTGAAAGGGTACGAATCTTGTCGGGGATTGGGAACCCTTCGCCAGAATGTCCAAAGTTTCAGCGGGATTTCCAAAATGTTGAAAGGAACTCGAAACATGTCAACCTTGGTTTTGAGAATCTCTCCCGGGGTTTGAGAGATTTGGACGTGAAAGGCTACTAATCTTGTCGGGGATTGGGAACCCTTCGCAAGAATGTCCAAAGTTTCAGGGGGATTTCCAAAATGTTGAAAGGAACTCGAAACATGTCAACCTTGGTTTTGAGAATCTCTCCCGGAGTTTGAGAGATTTGGACGTGAAAGGGTACCAATCTTGTCGGGGATTGGGAACCCTTCGCGAGAATGTCCAAAGTTTCAGCGGGATTTCCAAAATGTTGAAAGGAACTCGAAACATGTCAACCTTGGTTTTGAGAATCTCTCCCAGAGTTTGAGAGATTTGGACGTGAAAGGGTACCAATCTTGTCGGGGATTGGGAACCCTTCGCGAGAATGTCCAAAGTTTCAGCGGGATATCCAAAATGTTGAAAGGAACTCGAAACATGTCAACCTTGGTTTTGAGAATCTCTCCCGGAGTTTGAGAGATTTGGACGTGAAAGGGTACCAATCTTGTCGGGGATTGGGAACCCTTCGCGAGAATGTCCAAAGTTTCAGCGGGATTTCCAAAATGTTGAAAGGAATTCGAAACATGTCAAGCTTGGTTTTGAGAATCTCTCCCGGAGTTTGAGAGATTTGGACGTGAAAGGGTACCAATCTTGTCGGGGATTGGGAACCCTTCGCCAGAATGTCCAAAGTTTCAGCGGGATTTCCAAAATGTTGAAAGGAACTCGAAACATGTCAACCTTGGTTTTGAGAATCTCTCCCGGGGTTTGAGAGATTTGGACGTGAAAGGGTACTAATCTTGTCGGGGATTGGGAACCCTTCGCAAGAATGTCCAAAGTTTCAGCGGGATTTCCAAAATGTTGAAAGGAACTCGAAACATGTCAACCTTGGTTTTGAGAATCTCTCCCGGAGTTTGGGAGATTTGGATGTGAAAGGGTACCAATCTTGTCGGGGATTGGGAACCCTTCACCAGAACGTCCAAAGTTTCAGCGGGATTTCCAAAATGTTGAAAGGGACTCGAAACATGTCAACCTTGGTTTTGAGAATCTCTCCCGGAGTTTGAGAGATTTGGACGTGAAAGGGTACCAGTCTTGTCGGGGATTGGGAACCCTTCGCGAGAATGTCCAAAGTTTCAGCGGGATTTCCAAAATGTTGAAAGGAACTCGAAACATGTCAACCTTGGTTTTGAGAATCTCTCCCGGAGTTTGAGAGATTTGGACGTGAAAGGGTACCAATCTTGTCGGGGATTGGGAACCCTTCGCCAGAATGTCCAAAGTTTCAGGGGGATTTCCAAAATGTTGAAAGGAACTCGAAACATGTCAACCTTGGTTTTGAGAATCTCTCCCGGGGTTTGAGAGATTTGGACGTGAAAGCGTACCAATCTTGTCGTGGATTGGGAACCCTTCGCGAGAATGTCCAAAGTTTCAGGGGGATTTCCAAAATGTTGAAAGGAACTCGAAACATGTCAACCTTGGTTTTGAGAATCTCTCCCGGAGTTTGAGAGATTTGGACGTGAAAGGGTACCAATCTTGTCGGGGATTGGGAACCCTTCGCGAGAATGTCCAAAGTTTCAGCGGGATTTCCAAAATGTTGAAAGGAACTCGAAACATGTCAACCTTGCTTTTGAGAATCTCTCCCGGAGTTTGAGAGATTTGGACGTGAAAGGGTACCAATCTTGTCGGGGATTGGGAACCCTTCGCCAGAATGTCCAAAGTTTCAGCGGGATTTCCAAAATGTTGAAAGGAACTCGAAACATGTCAACCTTGGTTTTGAGAATCTCTCCCGGGGTTTGAGAGATTTGGACGTGAAAGGGTACTAATCTTGTCGGGGATTGGGAACCCTTCGCAAGAATGTCCAAAGTTTCAGGGGGATTTCCAAAATGTTGAAAGGAACTCGAAACATGTCAACCTTGGTTTTGAGAATCTCTCCCGGAGTTTGAGAGATTTGGACGTGAAAGGGTACCAATCTTGTCGGGGATTGGGAACCCTTCGCCAGAATGTCCAAAGTTTCAGCGGGATTTCCAAA
This sequence comes from Streptopelia decaocto, assembly GCF_964273445.1. Classification (NCBI taxonomy): domain Eukaryota; kingdom Metazoa; phylum Chordata; class Aves; order Columbiformes; family Columbidae; genus Streptopelia; species Streptopelia decaocto. The sequence continues at coordinate 109,453 of NW_028115253.1, read as the reverse complement.
ATGTTGAAAGGAACTCGAAACATGTCAACCTTGGTTTTGAGAATCTCTCCCGGAGTTTGAGAGATTTGGACGTGAAAGGGTACGAATCTTGTCGGGGATTGGGAACCCTTCGCCAGAATGTCCAAAGTTTCAGCGGGATTTCCAAAATGTTGAAAGGAACTCGAAACATGTCAACCTTGGTTTTGAGAATCTCTCCCGGGGTTTGAGAGATTTGGACGTGAAAGGGTACTAATCTTGTCGGGGATTGGGAACCCTTCGCAAGAATGTCCAAAGTTTCAGGGGGATTTCCAAAATGTTGAAAGGAACTCGAAACATGTCAACCTTGGTTTTGAGAATCTCTCCCGGAGTTTGAGAGATTTGGACGTGAAAGGGTACCAATCTTGTCGGGGATTGGGAACCCTTCGCGAGAATGTCCAAAGTTTCAGCGGGATTTCCAAAATGTTGAAAGGAACTCGAAACATGTCAACCTTGGTTTTGAGAATCTCTCCCAGAGTTTGAGAGATTTGGACGTGAAAGGGTACCAATCTTGTCGGGGATTGGGAACCCTTCGCGAGAATGTCCAAAGTTTCAGCGGGATATCCAAAATGTTGAAAGGAACTCGAAACATGTCAACCTTGGTTTTGAGAATCTCTCCCGGAGTTTGAGAGATTTGGACGTGAAAGGGTACCAATCTTGTCGGGGATTGGGAACCCTTCGCGAGAATGTCCAAAGTTTCAGCGGGATTTCCAAAATGTTGAAAGGAATTCGAAACATGTCAAGCTTGGTTTTGAGAATCTCTCCCGGAGTTTGAGAGATTTGGACGTGAAAGGGTACCAATCTTGTCGGGGATTGGGAACCCTTCGCCAGAATGTCCAAAGTTTCAGCGGGATTTCCAAAATGTTGAAAGGAACTCGAAACATGTCAACCTTGGTTTTGAGAATCTCTCCCGGGGTTTGAGAGATTTGGACGTGAAAGGGTACTAATCTTGTCGGGGATTGGGAACCCTTCGCAAGAATGTCCAAAGTTTCAGCGGGATTTCCAAAATGTTGAAAGGAACTCGAAACATGTCAACCTTGGTTTTGAGAATCTCTCCCGGAGTTTGGGAGATTTGGATGTGAAAGGGTACCAATCTTGTCGGGGATTGGGAACCCTTCACCAGAACGTCCAAAGTTTCAGCGGGATTTCCAAAATGTTGAAAGGAACTCGAAACATGTCAACCTTGGTTTTGAGAATCTCTCCCGGAGTTTGAGAGATTTGGACGTGAAAGGGTACCAGTCTTGTCGGGGATTGGGAACCCTTCGCGAGAATGTCCAAAGTTTCAGCGGGATTTCCAAAATGTTGAAAGGAACTCGAAACATGTCAACCTTGCTTTTGAGAATCTCTCCCGGAGTTTGAGAGATTTGGACGTGAAAGGGTACCAATCTTGTCAGGGATTGGGAACCCTTCGCGAGAATGTCCAAAGTTTCAGCGGGATTTCCAAAATGTTGAAAGGAACTCGAAACATGTCAACCTTGGTTTTGAGAATCTCTCCCGGGGTTTGAGAGATTTGGACGTGAAAGCGTACCAATCTTGTCGGGGATTGGGAACCCTTCGCGAGAATGTCCAAAGTTTCAGGGGGATTTCCAAAATGTTGAAAGGAACTCGAAACATGTCAACCTTGGTTTTGAGAATCTCTCCCGGAGTTTGAGAGATTTGGACGTGAAAGGGTACCAATCTTGTCGGGGATTGGGAACCCTTCGCGAGAATGTCCAAAGTTTCAGCGGGATTTCCAAAATGTTGAAAGGAACTCGAAACATGTCAACCTTGGTTTTGAGAATCTCTCCCGGAGTTTGAGAGATTTGGACGTGAAAGGGTACCAATCTTGTCGGGGATTGGGAACCCTTCGCGAGAATGTCCAAAGTTTCAGCGGGATTTCTAAAATGTTGAAAGGAATTCGAACCATGTCAACCTTGGTTTTGAGAATCTCTCCCGGAGTTTGAGAGATTTGGACGTGAATGGGTACCAATCTTGTCGGGGATTGGGAACCCTTCGCCAGAATGTCCAAAGTTTCAGCGGGATTTCCAAAATGTTGAAAGGAACTCGAAACATGTCAACCTTGGTTTTGAGAATCTCTCCCGGGGTTTGAGAGATTTGGACGTGAAAGCGTACCAATCTTGTCGGGGATTGGGAACCCTTCGCGAGAATGTCCAAAGTTTCAGGGGGATTTCCAAAATGTTGAAAGGAACTCGAAACATGTCAACCTTGGTTTTGAGAATCTCTCCCGGAGTTTGAGAGATCTGGACGTGAAAGGGTACCAATCTTGTCGGGGATTGGGAACCCTTCGCGAGAATGTCCAAAGTTTCAGCGGGATTTCCAAAATGTTGAAAGGAACTCGAAACATGTCAACCTTGGTTTTGAGAATCTCTCCCGGAGTTTGAGAGATTTGGACGTTAAAGGGTACCAGTCTTGTCGGGGATTGGGAACCCTTCACCAGAATGTCCAAAGTTTCAGGGGGATTTCCAAAATGTTGAAAGGAACTCGAAACATGTCAACCTTGGTTTTGAGAATCTCTCCCGGACTTTGAGAGATTTGGACGTGAAAGGGTACCAATCTTGTCGGGGATTGGGAACCCTTCGCGAGAATGTCCAAAGTTTCAGCGGGATTTCCAAAATGTTGAAAGGAACTCGAAACATGTCAACCTTGGTTTTGAGAATCTCTCCCGGAGTTTGAGAGATTTGGACGTGAAAGGGTACCAATCTTGTCAGGGATTGGGAACCCTTCGTGAGAATGTCCAAAGTTTCAGCGGGATTTCCAAAATGTTGAAAGGAACTCGAAACATGTCAACCTTGGTTTTGAGAATCTCTCCCGGACTTTGAGAGATTTGGACGTGAAAGGGCACCAATCTTGTCGGGGATTGGGAACCCTTCGCGAGAATGTCCAAAGTTTCAGCGGGATTTCCAAAATGTTGAAAGGAACTCGAAACATGTCAACCTTGGTTTTGAGAATCTCTCCCGGAGTTTGAGAGATTTGGACGTGAAAGGGTACCAATCTTGTCGGGGATTGGGAACCCTTCACGAGAATGTCCAAAGTTTCAGCGGGATTTCCAAAATGTTGAAAGGAATTCGAAACATGTCAACCTTGGTTTTGAGAATCTCTCCCGGAGTTTGAGAGATTTGGACGTGAAAGGGTACCAATCTTGTCGGGGATTGGGAACCCTTCGCCAGAATGTCCAAAGTTTCAGCGGGATTTCCAAAATGTTGAAAGGAACTCGAAACATGTCAACCTTGGTTTTGAGAATCTCTCCCGGAGTTTGAGAGATTTGGATGTGAAAGGGTACCAATCTTGTCGGGGATTGGGAACCCTTCACCAGAACGTCCAAAGTTTCAGCGGGATTTCCAAAATGTTGAAAGGAACTCGAACCATGTCAACCTTGGTTTTGAGAATCTCTCCCGGAGTTTGAGAGATTTGGACGTGAAAGGGTACCAGTCTTGTCGGGGATTGGGAACCCTTCGCGAGAATGTCCAAAGTTTCAGCGGGATTTCCAAAATGTTGAAAGGAACTCGAAACATGTCAACCTTGCTTTTGAGAATCTCTCCCGGAGTTTGAGAGATATGGACGTGAAAGGGTACCAATCTTGTCAGGGATTGGGAACCCTTCGCCAGAACGTCCAAAGTTTCAGGGGGATTTCCAAAATGTTGAAAGGAACTCGAAACATGTCAACCTTGGTTTTGAGAATCTCTCCCCGAGTTTGAGAGATTTGGACGTGAAAGGGTACCAATCTTGTCAGGGATTGGGAACCCTTCGCGAGAATGTCCAAAGTTTCAGGGGGATTTCCAAAATGTTGAAAGGAACTCGAAACATGTCAACCTTGGTTTTGAGAATCTCTCCCGGGGTTTGAGAGATTTGGACGTGAAAGCGTACCAATCTTGTCGGGGATTGGGAACCCTTCGCGAGAATGTCCAAAGTTTCAGCGGGATTTCCAAAATGTTGAAAGGAACTCGAAACATGTCAACCTTGGTTTTGAGAATCTCTCCCGGAGTTTGAGAGATTTGGACGTGAAAGGGTACCAATCTTGTCGGGGATTGGGAACCCTTCGCGAGAATGTCCAAAGTTTCAGCGGGATTTCTAAAATGTTGAAAGGAATTCGAACCATGTCAACCTTGGTTTTGAGAATCTCTCCCGGAGTTTGAGAGATTTGGACGTGAATGGGTACCAATCTTGTCGGGGATTGGGAACCCTTCGCCAGAATGTCCAAAGTTTCAGCGGGATTTCCAAAATTTTGAAAGGAACTCGAAACATGTCAACCTTGGTTTTGAGATTCTCTCCCGGAGTTTGAGAGATCTGGACGTGAAAGGGTACAAATCTTGTCGGGGATTGGGAACCCTTCGCGAGAATGTCTAAAGTTTCAGCGGGATTTCCAAAATGTTGAAAGGAACTCGAAACATGTCAACCTTGGTTTTGAGAATCTCTCCCGGAGTTTGAGAGATCTGGACGTGAAAGGGTACCAATCTTGTCGGGGATTGGGAACCCTTCGCGAGAATGTCCAAAGTTTCAGCGGGATTTCCAAAATGTTGAAAGGAACTCGAAACATGTCAACCTTGGTTTTGAGAATCTCTCCCGGAGTTTGAGAGATTTGGACGTTAAAGGGTACCAGTCTTGTCGGGGATTGGGAACCCTTCACCAGAATGTCCAAAGTTTCAGGGGGATTTCCAAAATGTTGAAAGGAACTCGAAACATGTCAACCTTGGTTTTGAGAATCTCTCCCGGACTTTGAGAGATTTGGACGTGAAAGGGTACCAATCTTGTCGGGGATTGGGAACCCTTCGCGAGAATGTCCAAAGTTTCAGCGGGATTTCCAAAATGTTGAAAGGAACTCGAAACATGTCAACCTTGGTTTTGAGAATCTCTCCCGGAGTTTGAGAGATTTGGACGTGAAAGGGTACCAATCTTGTCAGGGATTGGGAACCCTTCGTGAGAATGTCCAAAGTTTCAGCGGGATTTCCAAAATGTTGAAAGGAACTCGAAACATGTCAACCTTGGTTTTGAGAATCTCTCCCGGACTTTGAGAGATTTGGACGTGAAAGGGCACCAATCTTGTCGGGGATTGGGAACCCTTCGCGAGAATGTCCAAAGTTTCAGCGGGATTTCCAAAATGTTGAAAGGAACTCGAAACATGTCAACCTTGGTTTTGAGAATCTCTCCCGGAGTTTGAGAGATTTGGACGTGAAAGGGTACCAATCTTGTCGGGGATTGGGAACCCTTCACGAGAATGTCCAAAGTTTCAGCGGGATTTCCAAAATGTTGAAAGGAATTCGAAACATGTCAACCTTGGTTTTGAGAATCTCTCCCGGAGTTTGAGAGATTTGGACGTGAAAGGGTACCAATCTTGTCGGGGATTGGGAACCCTTCGCCAGAATGTCCAAAGTTTCAGCGGGATTTCCAAAATGTTGAAAGGAACTCGAAACATGTCAACCTTGGTTTTGAGAATCTCTCCCGGAGTTTGAGAGATTTGGATGTGAAAGGGTACCAATCTTGTCGGGGATTGGGAACCCTTCACCAGAACGTCCAAAGTTTCAGCGGGATTTCCAAAATGTTGAAAGGAACTCGAACCATGTCAACCTTGGTTTTGAGAATCTCTCCCGGAGTTTGAGAGATTTGGACGTGAAAGGGTACCAGTCTTGTCGGGGATTGGGAACCCTTCGCGAGAATGTCCAAAGTTTCAGCGGGATTTCCAAAATGTTGAAAGGAACTCGAAACATGTCAACCTTGCTTTTGAGAATCTCTCCCGGAGTTTGAGAGATATGGACGTGAAAGGGTACCAATCTTGTCAGGGATTGGGAACCCTTCGCCAGAACGTCCAAAGTTTCAGGGGGATTTCCAAAATGTTGAAAGGAACTCGAAACATGTCAACCTTGGTTTTGAGAATCTCTCCCCGAGTTTGAGAGATTTGGACGTGAAAGGGTACCAATCTTGTCAGGGATTGGGAACCCTTCGCGAGAATGTCCAAAGTTTCAGGGGGATTTCCAAAATGTTGAAAGGAACTCGAAACATGTCAACCTTGGTTTTGAGAATCTCTCCCGGAGTTTGAGAGATTTGGACGTGAAAGGGTACCAATCTTGTCGGGGATTGAGAACCCTTCGCGAGAATGTCCAAAGTTTCAGCGGGATTTCCAAAATGTTGAAAGGAACTCGAAACATGTCAACCTTGGTTTTGAGAATCTCTCCCGGAGTTTGAGAGATTTGGACGTGAAAGGGTACCAATCTTGTCGGGGATTGGGAACCCTTCGCGAGAATGTCCAAAGTTTCAGCGGGATTTCTAAAATGTTGAAAGGAATTCGAACCATGTCAACCTTGGTTTTGAGAATCTCTCCCGGAGTTTGAGAGATTTGGACGTGAATGGGTACCAATCTTGTCGGGGATTGGGAACCCTTCGCCAGAATGTCCAAAGTTTCAGCGGGATTTCCAAAATTTTGAAAGGAACTCGAAACATGTCAACCTTGGTTTTGAGATTCTCTCCCGGAGTTTGAGAGATCTGGACGTGAAAGGGTACAAATCTTGTCGGGGATTGGGAACCCTTCGCGAGAATGTCTAAAGTTTCAGCGGGATTTCCAAAATGTTGAAAGGAACTCGAAACATGTCAACCTTGGTTTTGAGAATCTCTCCCGGAGTTTGAGAGATCTGGACGTGAAAGGGTACCAATCTTGTCGGGGATTGGGAACCCTTCGCGAGAATGTCCAAAGTTTCAGCGGGATTTCCAAAATGTTGAAAGGAACTCGAAACATGTCAACCTTGGTTTTGAGAATCTCTCCCGGAGTTTGAGAGATTTGGACGTTAAAGGGTACCAGTCTTGTCGGGGATTGGGAACCCTTCACCAGAATGTCCAAAGTTTCAGGGGGATTTCCAAAATGTTGAAAGGAACTCGAAACATGTCAACCTTGGTTTTGAGAATCTCTCCCGGACTTTGAGAGATTTGGACGTGAAAGGGTACCAATCTTGTCGGGGATTGGGAACCCTTCGCGAGAATGTCCAAAGTTTCAGCGGGATTTCCAAAATGTTGAAAGGAACTCGAAACATGTCAACCTTGGTTTTGAGAATCTCTCCCGGAGTTTGAGAGATTTGGACGTGAAAGGGTACCAATCTTGTCAGGGATTGGGAACCCTTCGTGAGAATGTCCAAAGTTTCAGCGGGATTTCCAAAATGTTGAAAGGAACTCGAAACATGTCAACCTTGGTTTTGAGAATCTCTCCCGGACTTTGAGAGATTTGGACGTGAAAGGGCACCAATCTTGTCGGGGATTGGGAACCCTTCGCGAGAATGTCCAAAGTTTCAGCGGGATTTCCAAAATGTTGAAAGGAACTCGAAACATGTCAACCTTGGTTTTGAGAATCTCTCCCGGAGTTTGAGAGATTTGGACGTGAAAGGGTACCAATCTTGTCGGGGATTGGGAACCCTTCACGAGAATGTCCAAAGTTTCAGCGGGATTTCCAAAATGTTGAAAGGAATTCGAAACATGTCAACCTTGGTTTTGAGAATCTCTCCCGGAGTTTGAGAGATTTGGACGTGAAAGGGTACCAATCTTGTCGGGGATTGGGAACCCTTCGCCAGAATGTCCAAAGTTTCAGCGGGATTTCCAAAATGTTGAAAGGAACTCGAAACATGTCAACCTTGGTTTTGAGAATCTCTCCCGGAGTTTGAGAGATTTGGATGTGAAAGGGTACCAATCTTGTCGGGGATTGGGAACCCTTCACCAGAACGTCCAAAGTTTCAGCGGGATTTCCAAAATGTTGAAAGGAACTCGAACCATGTCAACCTTGGTTTTGAGAATCTCTCCCGGAGTTTGAGAGATTTGGACGTGAAAGGGTACCAGTCTTGTCGGGGATTGGGAACCCTTCGCGAGAATGTCCAAAGTTTCAGCGGGATTTCCAAAATGTTGAAAGGAACTCGAAACATGTCAACCTTGCTTTTGAGAATCTCTCCCGGAGTTTGAGAGATATGGACGTGAAAGGGTACCAATCTTGTCAGGGATTGGGAACCCTTCGCCAGAACGTCCAAAGTTTCAGGGGGATTTCCAAAATGTTGAAAGGAACTCGAAACATGTCAACCTTGGTTTTGAGAATCTCTCCCCGAGTTTGAGAGATTTGGACGTGAATGCGTACCAATCTTGTCGGGGATTGGGAACCCTTCGCGAGAATGTCCAAAGTTTCAGAGGGATTTCCAAAATGTTGAAAGGAACTCGAAACATGTCAACCTTGGTTTTGAGAATCTCTCCCGGAGTTTGAGAGATTTGGATGTGAAAGGGTACCAATCTTGTCGGGGATTGGGAACCCTTCACCAGAACGTCCAAAGTTTCAGCGGGATTTCCAAAATGTTGAAAGGAACTCGAAACATGTCAACCTTGGTTTTGAGAATCTCTCCCGGAGTTTGAGAGATTTGGACGTGAAAGGGTACCAGTCTTGTCGGGGATTGGGAACCCTTCGCGAGAATGTCCAAAGTTTCAGCGGGATTTCCAAAATGTTGAAAGGAACTCGAAACATGTCAACCTTGCTTTTGAGAATCTCTCCCGGAGTTTGAGAGATTTGGACGTGAAAGGGTACCAATCTTGTCAGGGATTGGGAACCCTTCGCCAGAATGTCCAAAGTTTCAGGGGGATTTCCAAAATGTTGAAAGGAACTCGAAACATGTCAACCTTGGTTTTGAGAATCTCTCCCCGAGTTTGAGAGATTTGGACGTGAATGGGTACCAATCTTGTCGGGGATTGGGAACCCTTCGCGAGAATGTCCAAAGTTTCAGAGGGATTTCCAAAATGTTGAAAGGAACTCGAAACATGTCAACCTTGGTTTTGAGAATCTCTCCCGGAGTTTGAGAGATTTGGACGTGAAAGGGTACCAGTCTTGCCGGGGATTAGGAACCCTTCGCGAGAATGTCCAAAGTTTCAGCGGGATTTCCAAAATGTTGAAAGGAACTCGAACCATGTCAACCTTGGTTTTGAGAATCTCTCCCGGAGTTTGAGAGATTTGGACGTGAAAGGGCATCAATCTTGTCGGGGATTGGGAACCCTTCGCGAGAATGTCCAAAGTTTCAGCGGGATTTCCAAAATGTTGAAAGGAACTCGAAACATGTCAACCTTGGTTTTGAGATTCTCTCCCGGAGTTTGAGAGATCTGGACGTGAAAGGGTACAAATCTTGTCGGGGATTGGGAACCCTTCGCGAGAATGTCTAAAGTTTCAGCGGGATTTCCAAAATGTTGAAAGGAACTCGAAACATGTCAACCTTGGTTTTGAGAATCTCTCCCGGAGTTTGAGAGATCTGGACGTGAAAGGGTACCAATCTTGTCGGGGATTGGGAACCCTTCGCGAGAATGTCCAAAGTTTCAGCGGGATTTCCAAAATGTTGAAAGGAACTCGAAACATGTCAACCTTGGTTTTGAGAATCTCTCCCGGAGTTTGAGAGATTTGGACGTTAAAGGGTACCAGTCTTGTCGGGGATTGGGAACCCTTCACCAGAATGTCCAAAGTTTCAGGGGGATTTCCAAAATGTTGAAAGGAACTCGAAACATGTCAACCTTGGTTTTGAGAATCTCTCCCGGACTTTGAGAGATTTGGACGTGAAAGGGTACCAATCTTGTCGGGGATTGGGAACCCTTCGCGAGAATGTCCAAAGTTTCAGCGGGATTTCCAAAATGTTGAAAGGAACTCGAAACATGTCAACCTTGGTTTTGAGAATCTCTCCCGGAGTTTGAGAGATTTGGACGTGAAAGGGTACCAATCTTGTCAGGGATTGGGAACCCTTCGTGAGAATGTCCAAAGTTTCAGCGGGATTTCCAAAATGTTGAAAGGAACTCGAAACATGTCAACCTTGGTTTTGAGAATCTCTCCCGGACTTTGAGAGATTTGGACGTGAAAGGGCACCAATCTTGTCGGGGATTGGGAACCCTTCGCGAGAATGTCCAAAGTTTCAGCGGGATTTCCAAAATGTTGAAAGGAACTCGAAACATGTCAACCTTGGTTTTGAGAATCTCTCCCGGAGTTTGAGAGATTTGGACGTGAAAGGGTACCAATCTTGTCGGGGATTGGGAACCCTTCACGAGAATGTCCAAAGTTTCAGCGGGATTTCCAAAATGTTGAAAGGAATTCGAAACATGTCAACCTTGGTTTTGAGAATCTCTCCCGGAGTTTGAGAGATTTGGACGTGAAAGGGTACCAATCTTGTCGGGGATTGGGAACCCTTCGCCAGAATGTCCAAAGTTTCAGCGGGATTTCCAAAATGTTGAAAGGAACTCGAAACATGTCAACCTTGGTTTTGAGAATCTCTCCCGGAGTTTGAGAGATTTGGATGTGAAAGGGTACCAATCTTGTCGGGGATTGGGAACCCTTCACCAGAACGTCCAAAGTTTCAGCGGGATTTCCAAAATGTTGAAAGGAACTCGAACCATGTCAACCTTGGTTTTGAGAATCTCTCCCGGAGTTTGAGAGATTTGGACGTGAAAGGGTACCAGTCTTGTCGGGGATTGGGAACCCTTCGCGAGAATGTCCAAAGTTTCAGCGGGATTTCCAAAATGTTGAAAGGAACTCGAAACATGTCAACCTTGCTTTTGAGAATCTCTCCCGGAGTTTGAGAGATATGGACGTGAAAGGGTACCAATCTTGTCAGGGATTGGGAACCCTTCGCCAGAACGTCCAAAGTTTCAGGGGGATTTCCAAAATGTTGAAAGGAACTCGAAACATGTCAACCTTGGTTTTGAGAATCTCTCCCCGAGTTTGAGAGATTTGGACGTGAAAGGGTACCAATCTTGTCAGGGATTGGGAACCCTTCGCGAGAATGTCCAAAGTTTCAGGGGGATTTCCAAAATGTTGAAAGGAACTCGAAACATGTCAACCTTGGTTTTGAGAATCTCTCCCGGAGTTTGAGAGATTTGGACGTGAAAGGGTACCAATCTTGTCGGGGATTGAGAACCCTTCGCGAGAATGTCCAAAGTTTCAGCGGGATTTCCAAAATGTTGAAAGGAACTCGAAACATGTCAACCTTGGTTTTGAGAATCTCTCCCGGAGTTTGAGAGATTTGGACGTGAAAGGGTACCAATCTTGTCGGGGATTGGGAACCCTTCGCGAGAATGTCCAAAGTTTCAGCGGGATTTCTAAAATGTTGAAAGGAATTCGAACCATGTCAACCTTGGTTTTGAGAATCTCTCCCGGAGTTTGAGAGATTTGGACGTGAATGGGTACCAATCTTGTCGGGGATTGGGAACCCTTCGCCAGAATGTCCAAAGTTTCAGCGGGATTTCCAAAATTTTGAAAGGAACTCGAAACATGTCAACCTTGGTTTTGAGATTCTCTCCCGGAGTTTGAGAGATCTGGACGTGAAAGGGTACAAATCTTGTCGGGGATTGGGAACCCTTCGCGAGAATGTCTAAAGTTTCAGCGGGATTTCCAAAATGTTGAAAGGAACTCGAAACATGTCAACCTTGGTTTTGAGAATCTCTCCCGGAGTTTGAGAGATCTGGACGTGAAAGGGTACCAATCTTGTCGGGGATTGGGAACCCTTCGCGAGAATGTCCAAAGTTTCAGCGGGATTTCCAAAATGTTGAAAGGAACTCGAAACATGTCAACCTTGGTTTTGAGAATCTCTCCCGGAGTTTGAGAGATTTGGACGTTAAAGGGTACCAGTCTTGTCGGGGATTGGGAACCCTTCACCAGAATGTCCAAAGTTTCAGGGGGATTTCCAAAATGTTGAAAGGAACTCGAAACATGTCAACCTTGGTTTTGAGAATCTCTCCCGGACTTTGAGAGATTTGGACGTGAAAGGGTACCAATCTTGTCGGGGATTGGGAACCCTTCGCGAGAATGTCCAAAGTTTCAGCGGGATTTCCAAAATGTTGAAAGGAACTCGAAACATGTCAACCTTGGTTTTGAGAATCTCTCCCGGAGTTTGAGAGATTTGGACGTGAAAGGGTACCAATCTTGTCAGGGATTGGGAACCCTTCGTGAGAATGTCCAAAGTTTCAGCGGGATTTCCAAAATGTTGAAAGGAACTCGAAACATGTCAACCTTGGTTTTGAGAATCTCTCCCGGACTTTGAGAGATTTGGACGTGAAAGGGCACCAATCTTGTCGGGGATTGGGAACCCTTCGCGAGAATGTCCAAAGTTTCAGCGGGATTTCCAAAATGTTGAAAGGAACTCGAAACATGTCAACCTTGGTTTTGAGAATCTCTCCCGGAGTTTGAGAGATTTGGACGTGAAAGGGTACCAATCTTGTCGGGGATTGGGAACCCTTCACGAGAATGTCCAAAGTTTCAGCGGGATTTCCAAAATGTTGAAAGGAATTCGAAACATGTCAACCTTGGTTTTGAGAATCTCTCCCGGAGTTTGAGAGATTTGGACGTGAAAGGGTACCAATCTTGTCGGGGATTGGGAACCCTTCGCCAGAATGTCCAAAGTTTCAGCGGGATTTCCAAAATGTTGAAAGGAACTCGAAACATGTCAACCTTGGTTTTGAGAATCTCTCCCGGAGTTTGAGAGATTTGGATGTGAAAGGGTACCAATCTTGTCGGGGATTGGGAACCCTTCACCAGAACGTCCAAAGTTTCAGCGGGATTTCCAAAATGTTGAAAGGAACTCGAACCATGTCAACCTTGGTTTTGAGAATCTCTCCCGGAGTTTGAGAGATTTGGACGTGAAAGGGTACCAGTCTTGTCGGGGATTGGGAACCCTTCGCGAGAATGTCCAAAGTTTCAGCGGGATTTCCAAAATGTTGAAAGGAACTCGAAACATGTCAACCTTGCTTTTGAGAATCTCTCCCGGAGTTTGAGAGATATGGACGTGAAAGGGTACCAATCTTGTCAGGGATTGGGAACCCTTCGCCAGAACGTCCAAAGTTTCAGGGGGATTTCCAAAATGTTGAAAGGAACTCGAAACATGTCAACCTTGGTTTTGAGAATCTCTCCCCGAGTTTGAGAGATTTGGACGTGAATGCGTACCAATCTTGTCGGGGATTGGGAACCCTTCGCGAGAATGTCCAAAGTTTCAGAGGGATTTCCAAAATGTTGAAAGGAACTCGAAACATGTCAACCTTGGTTTTGAGAATCTCTCCCGGAGTTTGAGAGATTTGGATGTGAAAGGGTACCAATCTTGTCGGGGATTGGGAACCCTTCACCAGAACGTCCAAAGTTTCAGCGGGATTTCCAAAATGTTGAAAGGAACTCGAAACATGTCAACCTTGGTTTTGAGAATCTCTCCCGGAGTTTGAGAGATTTGGACGTGAAAGGGTACCAGTCTTGTCGGGGATTGGGAACCCTTCGCGAGAATGTCCAAAGTTTCAGCGGGATTTCCAAAATGTTGAAAGGAACTCGAAACATGTCAACCTTGCTTTTGAGAATCTCTCCCGGAGTTTGAGAGATTTGGACGTGAAAGGGTACCAATCTTGTCAGGGATTGGGAACCCTTCGCCAGAATGTCCAAAGTTTCAGGGGGATTTCCAAAATGTTGAAAGGAACTCGAAACATGTCAACCTTGGTTTTGAGAATCTCTCCCCGAGTTTGAGAGATTTGGACGTGAATGGGTACCAATCTTGTCGGGGATTGGGAACCCTTCGCGAGAATGTCCAAAGTTTCAGAGGGATTTCCAAAATGTTGAAAGGAACTCGAAACATGTCAACCTTGGTTTTGAGAATCTCTCCCGGAGTTTGAGAGATTTGGACGTGAAAGGGTACCAGTCTTGCCGGGGATTAGGAACCCTTCGCGAGAATGTCCAAAGTTTCAGCGGGATTTCCAAAATGTTGAAAGGAACTCGAACCATGTCAACCTTGGTTTTGAGAATCTCTCCCGGAGTTTGAGAGATTTGGACGTGAAAGGGCATCAATCTTGTCGGGGATTGGGAACCCTTCGCGAGAATGTCCAAAGTTTCAGCGGGATTTCCAAAATGTTGAAAGGAACTCGAAACATGTCAACCTTGGTTTTGAGAATCTCTCCCGGAGTTTGAGAGATTTGGACGTGAAAGGGTACCAATCTTGTCGGGGATTGGGAACCCTTCGCCAGAATGTCCAAAGTTTCAGCGGGATTTCCAAAATGTTGAAAGGAACTCGAAACATGTCAACCTTGGTTTTGAGAATCTCTCCCGGGGTTTGAGAGATTTGGACGTGAAAGGGTACTAATCTTGTCGGGGATTGGGAAGCCTTCGCAAGAATGTCCAAAGTTTCAGGGGGATTTCCAAAATGTTGAAAGGAACTCGAAACATGTCAACCTTGGTTTTGAGAATCTCTCCCGGAGTTTGAGAGATTTGGACGTGAAAGGGTACCAATCTTGTCGGGGATTGGGAACCCTTCGCGAGAATGTCCAAAGTTTCAGCGGGATTTCCAAAATGTTGAAAGGAACTCGAAACATGTCAACCTTGGTTTTGAGAATCTCTCCCGGAGTTTGAGAGATTTGGACGTGAAAGGGTACCAATCTTGTCGGGGATTGGGAACCCTTCGCGAGAATGTCCAAAGTTTCAGCGGGATTTCTAAAATGTTGAAAGGAATTCGAACCATGTCAACCTTGGTTTTGAGAATCTCTCCCGGAGTTTGAGAGATTTGGACGTGAATGGGTACCAATCTTGTCGGGGATTGGGAACCCTTCGCCAGAATGTCCAAAGTTTCAGCGGGATTTCCAAAATTTTGAAAGGAACTCGAAACATGTCAACCTTGGTTTTGAGATTCTCTCCCGGAGTTTGAGAGATCTGGACGTGAAAGGGTACAAATCTTGTCGGGGATTGGGAACCCTTCGCGAGAATGTCTAAAGTTTCAGCGGGATTTCCAAAATGTTGAAAGGAACTCGAAACATGTCAACCTTGGTTTTGAGAATCTCTCCCGGAGTTTGAGAGATCTGGACGTGAAAGGGTACCAATCTTGTCGGGGATTGGGAACCCTTCGCGAGAATGTCCAAAGTTTCAGCGGGATTTCCAAAATGTTGAAAGGAACTCGAAACATGTCAACCTTGGTTTTGAGAATCTCTCCCGGAGTTTGAGAGATTTGGACGTTAAAGGGTACCAGTCTTGTCGGGGATTGGGAACCCTTCACCAGAATGTCCAAAGTTTCAGGGGGATTTCCAAAATGTTGAAAGGAACTCGAAACATGTCAACCTTGGTTTTGAGAATCTCTCCCGGACTTTGAGAGATTTGGACGTGAAAGGGTACCAATCTTGTCGGGGATTGGGAACCCTTCGCGAGAATGTCCAAAGTTTCAGCGGGATTTCCAAAATGTTGAAAGGAACTCGAAACATGTCAACCTTGGTTTTGAGAATCTCTCCCGGAGTTTGAGAGATTTGGACGTGAAAGGGTACCAATCTTGTCAGGGATTGGGAACCCTTCGTGAGAATGTCCAAAGTTTCAGCGGGATTTCCAAAATGTTGAAAGGAACTCGAAACATGTCAACCTTGGTTTTGAGAATCTCTCCCGGAGTTTGAGAGATTTGGACGTGAAAGGGCACCAATCTTGTCGGGGATTGGGAACCCTTCGCGAGAATGTCCAAAGTTTCAGCGGGATTTCCAAAATGTTGAAAGGAACTCGAAACATGTCAACCTTGGTTTTGAGAATCTCTCCCGGAGTTTGAGAGATTTGGACGTGAAAGGGTACCAATCTTGTCGGGGATTGGGAACCCTTCACGAGAATGTCCAAAGTTTCAGCGGGATTTCCAAAATGTTGAAAGGAACTCGAAACATGTCAACCTTGGTTTTGAGAATCTCTCCCGGAGTTTGAGAGATTTGGATGTGAAAGGGTACCAATCTTGTCGGGGATTGGGAACCCTTCACCAGAACGTCCAAAGTTTCAGCGGGATTTCCAAAATGTTGAAAGGAACTCGAACCATGTCAACCTTGGTTTTGAGAATCTCTCCCGGAGTTTGAGAGATTTGGACGTGAAAGGGTACCAGTCTTGTCGGGGATTGGGAACCCTTCGCGAGAATGTCCAAAGTTTCAGCGGGATTTCCAAAATGTTGAAAGGAACTCGAAACATGTCAACCTTGCTTTTGAGAATCTCTCCCGGAGTTTGAGAGATATGGACGTGAAAGGGTACCAATCTTGTCAGGGATTGGGAACCCTTCGCCAGAACGTCCAAAGTTTCAGGGGGATTTCCAAAATGTTGAAAGGAACTCGAAACATGTCAACCTTGGTTTTGAGAATCTCTCCCCGAGTTTGAGAGATTTGGACGTGAATGCGTACCAATCTTGTCGGGGATTGGGAACCCTTCGCGAGAATGTCCAAAGTTTCAGAGGGATTTCCAAAATGTTGAAAGGAACTCGAAACATGTCAACCTTGGTTTTGAGAATCTCTCCCGGAGTTTGAGAGATTTGGATGTGAAAGGGTACCAATCTTGTCGGGGATTGGGAACCCTTCACCAGAACGTCCAAAGTTTCAGCGGGATTTCCAAAATGTTGAAAGGAACTCGAAACATGTCAACCTTGGTTTTGAGAATCTCTCCCGGAGTTTGACAGATTTGGACGTGAAAGGGTACCAGTCTTGTCGGGGATTGGGAACCCTTCGCGAGAATGTCCAAAGTTTCAGCGGGATTTCCAAAATGTTGAAAGGAACTCGAAACATGTCAACCTTGCTTTTGAGAATCTCTCCCGGAGTTTGAGAGATTTGGACGTGAAAGGGTACCAATCTTGTCAGGGATTGGGAACCCTTCGCCAGAATGTCCAAAGTTTCAGGGGGATTTCCAAAATGTTGAAAGGAACTCGAAACATGTCAACCTTGGTTTTGAGAATCTCTCCCCGAGTTTGAGAGATTTGGACGTGAATGGGTACCAATCTTGTCGGGGATTGGGAACCCTTCGCGAGAATGTCCAAAGTTTCAGAGGGATTTCCAAAATGTTGAAAGGAACTCGAAACATGTCAACCTTGGTTTTGAGAATCTCTCCCGGAGTTTGAGAGATTTGGACGTGAAAGGGTACCAGTCTTGCCGGGGATTAGGAACCCTTCGCGAGAATGTCCAAAGTTTCAGCGGGATTTCCAAAATGTTGAAAGGAACTCGAAACATGTCAACCTTGGTTTTGAGATTCTCTCCCGGAGTTTGAGAGATTTGGACGTGAAAGGGCACCAATCTTGTCGGGGATTGGGAACCCTTCGCGAGAATGTCCAAAGTTTCAGCGGGATTTCCAAAATGTTGAAAGGAACTCGAAACATGTCAACCTTGGTTTTGAGAATCTCTCCCGGAGTTTGAGAGATTTGGACGTGAAAGGGTACCAATCTTGTCGGGGATTGGGAACCCTTCGCCAGAATGTCCAAAGTTTCAGCGGGATTTCCAAAATGTTGAAAGGAACTCGAAACATGTCAACCTTGGTTTTGAGAATCTCTCCCGGGGTTTGAGAGATTTGGACGTGAAAGGGTACTAATCTTGTCGGGGATTGGGAAGCCTTCGCAAGAATGTCCAAAGTTTCAGGGGGATTTCCAAAATGTTGAAAGGAACTCGAAACATGTCAACCTTGGTTTTGAGAATCTCTCCCGGAGTTTGAGAGATTTGGACGTGAAAGGGTACCAATCTTGTCGGGGATTGGGAACCCTTCGCGAGAATGTCCAAAGTTTCAGCGGGATTTCCAAAATGTTGAAAGGAACTCGAAACATGTCAACCTTGGTTTTGAGAATCTCTCCCAGAGTTTGAGAGATTTGGACGTGAAAGGGTACCAATCTTGTCGGGGATTGGGAACCCTACGCGAGAATGTCCAAAGTTTCAGCGGGATTTCCAAAATGTTGAAAGGAACTCGAAACATGTCAACCTTGGTTTTGAGAATCTCTCCCGGAGTTTGAGAGATTTGCACGTTAAAGGGTACCAATCTTGTCGGGGATTGGGAACCCTTCACCAGAATGTCCAAAGTTTCAGCGGGATTTCCAAAATGTTGAAAGGAACTCGAAACATGTCAACCTTGGTTTTGAGAATCTCTCCCGGACTTTGAGAGATTTGGACGTGAAAGGGTACCAATCTTGTCAGGGATTGGGAACCCTTCGTGAGAATGTCCAAAGTTTCAGCGGGATTTCCAAAATGTTGAAAGGAATTCGAAACATGTCAAGCTTGGTTTTGAGAATCTCTCCCGGAGTTTGAGAGATTTGGACGTGAAAGGGTACCAATCTTGTCGGGGATTGGGAACCCTTCGCGAGAATGTCCAAAGTTTCAGAGGGATTTCCAAAATGTTGAAAGGAACTCGAAACATGTCATCCTTGGTTTTGAGAATCTCTCCCGGAGTTTGAGAGATTTGGACGTGAAAGGGTACCAGTCTTGCCGGGGATTAGGAACCCTTCGCCAGAATGTCCAAAGTTTCAGCGGGATTTCCAAAATGTTGAAAGGAACTCGAAACATGTCAACCTTGGTTTTGAGAATCTCTCCCGGACTTTGAGAGATTTGGACGTGAAAGGGTACCAATCTTGTCGGGGATTGGGAACCCTTCGCCAGAATGTCCAAAGTTTCAGCGGGATTTCCAAAATGTTGAAAGGAACTCGAAACATGTCAACCTTGGTTTTGAGAATCTCTCCCGGAGTTTGAGAGATTTGGACGTGAAAGGGTACCAATCTTGTCAGGGATTGGGAACCCTTCGTGAGAATGTCCAAAGTTTCAGCGGGATTTCCAAAATGTTGAAAGGAACTCGAAACATGTCAACCTTGGTTTTGAGAATCTCTCCCGGAGTTTGAGAGATTTGGACGTGAAAGGGCACCAATCTTGTCGGGGATTGGGAACCCTTCGCGAGAATGTCCAAAGTTTCAGCGGGATTTCCAAAATGTTGAAAGGAACTCGAAACATGTCAACCTTGGTTTTGAGAATCTCTCCCGGAGTTTGAGAGATTTGGACGTGAAAGGGTACCAATCTTGTCGGGGATTGGGAACCCTTCACGAGAATGTCCAAAGTTTCAGCGGGATTTCCAAAATGTTGAAAGGAATTCGAAACATGTCAAGCTTGGTTTTGAGAATCTCTCCCGGAGTTTGAGAGATTTGGACGTGAAAGGGTACCAATCTTGTCGGGGATTGGGAACCCTTCGCCAGAATGTCCAAAGTTTCAGCGGGATTTCCAAAATGTTGAAAGGAACTCGAAACATGTCAACCTTGGTTTTGAGAATCTCTCCCGGAGTTTGAGAGATTTGGATGTGAAAGGGTACCAATCTTGTCGGGGATTGGGAACCCTTCAACAGAACGTCCAAAGTTTCAGCGGGATTTCCAAAATGTTGAAAGGAACTCGAAACATGTCAAGCTTGGTTTTGAGAATCTCTCCCGGAGTTTGAGAGATTTGGACGTGAAAGGGTACCAATCTTGTCGGGGATTGGGAACCCTTCGCGAGAATGTCCAAAGTTTCAGAGGGATTTCCAAAATGTTGAAAGGAACTCGAAACATGTCATCCTTGGTTTTGAGAATCTCTCCCGGAGTTTGAGAGATTTGGACGTGAAAGGGTACCAGTCTTGCCGGGGATTAGGAACCCTTCGCCAGAATGTCCAAAGTTTCAGCGGGATTTCCAAAATGTTGAAAGGAACTCGAAACATGTCAACCTTGGTTTTGAGAATCTCTCCCGGACTTTGAGAGATTTGGACGTGAAAGGGTACCAATCTTGTCGGGGATTGGGAACCCTTCGCCAGAATGTCCAAAGTTTCAGCGGGATTTCCAAAATGTTGAAAGGAACTCGAAACATGTCAACCTTGGTTTTGAGAATCTCTCCCGGAGTTTGAGAGATTTGGACGTGAAAGGGTACCAATCTTGTCAGGGATTGGGAACCCTTCGCGAGAATGTCCAAAGTTTCAGCGGGATTTCCAAAATGTTGAAAGGAACTCGAAACATGTCAACCTTGGTTTTGAGAATCTCTCCCGGAGTTTGAGAGATTTGGACGTGAAAGGGCACCAATCTTGTCGGGGATTGGGAACCCTTCGCGAGAATGTCCAAAGTTTCAGCGGGATTTCCAAAATGTTGAAAGGAACTCGAAACATGTCAACCTTGGTTTTGAGAATCTCTCCCGGAGTTTGAGAGATTTGGACGTGAAAGGGTACCAATCTTGTCGGGGATTGGGAACCCTTCACGAGAATGTCCAAAGTTTCAGCGGGATTTCCAAAATGTTGAAAGGAATTCGAAACATGTCAAGCTTGGTTTTGAGAATCTCTCCCGGAGTTTGAGAGATTTGGACGTGAAAGGGTACCAATCTTGTCGGGGATTGGGAACCCTTCGCCAGAATGTCCAAAGTTTCAGCGGGATTTCCAAAATGTTGAAAGGAACTCGAAACATGTCAACCTTGGTTTTGAGAATCTCTCCCGGAGTTTGAGAGATTTGGATGTGAAAGGGTACCAATCTTGTCGGGGATTGGGAACCCTTCAACAGAACGTCCAAAGTTTCAGCGGGATTTCCAAAATGTTGAAAGGAACTCGAAACATGTCAAGCTTGGTTTTGAGAATCTCTCCCGGAGTTTGAGAGATTTGGACGTGAAAGGGTACCAATCTTGTCGGGGATTGGGAACCCTTCGCGAGAATGTCCAAAGTTTCAGAGGGATTTCCAAAATGTTGAAAGGAACTCGAAACATGTCATCCTTGGTTTTGAGAATCTCTCCCGGAGTTTGAGAGATTTGGACGTGAAAGGGTACCAGTCTTGCCGGGGATTAGGAACCCTTCGCCAGAATGTCCAAAGTTTCAGCGGGATTTCCAAAATGTTGAAAGGAACTCGAAACATGTCAACCTTGGTTTTGAGAATCTCTCCCGGAGTTTGAGAGATTTGGACGTGAAAGGGTACCAATCTTGTCAGGGATTGGGAACCCTTCGTGAGAATGTCCAAAGTTTCAGCGGGATTTCCAAAATGTTGAAAGGAACTCGAAACATGTCAACCTTGGTTTTGAGAATCTCTCCCGGAGTTTGAGAGATTTGGACGTGAAAGGGCACCAATCTTGTCGGGGATTGGGAACCCTTCGCGAGAATGTCCAAAGTTTCAGCGGGATTTCCAAAATGTTGAAAGGAACTCGAAACATGTCAACCTTGGTTTTGAGAATCTCTCCCGGAGTTTGAGAGATTTGGACGTGAAAGGGTACCAATCTTGTCGGGGATTGGGAACCCTTCACGAGAATGTCCAAAGTTTCAGCGGGATTTCCAAAATGTTGAAAGGAATTCGAAACATGTCAAGCTTGGTTTTGAGAATCTCTCCCGGAGTTTGAGAGATTTGGACGTGAAAGGGTACCAATCTTGTCGGGGATTGGGAACCCTTCGCCAGAATGTCCAAAGTTTCAGCGGGATTTCCAAAATGTTGAAAGGAACTCGAAACATGTCAACCTTGGTTTTGAGAATCTCTCCCGGAGTTTGAGAGATTTGGATGTGAAAGGGTACCAATCTTGTCGGGGATTGGGAACCCTTCAACAGAACGTCCAAAGTTTCAGCGGGATTTCCAAAATGTTGAAAGGAACTCGAAACATGTCAACCTTGGTTTTGAGAATCTCTCCCGGAGTTTGAGAGATTTGGACGTGAATGGGTACCAATCTTGTCGGGGATTGGGAACCCTTCGCCAGAATGTCCAAAGTTTCAGCGGGATTTCCAAAATTTTGAAAGGAACTCGAAACATGTCAACCTTGGTTTTGAGATTCTCTCTCGGAGTTTGAGAGATCTGGACGTGAAAGGGTACAAATCTTGTCGGGGATTGGGAACCCTTCGCGAGAATGTCTAAAGTTTCAGCGGGATTTCCAAAATGTTGAAAGGAACTCGAAACATGTCAACCTTGGTTTTGAGAATCTCTCCCGGAGTTTGAGAGATCTGGACGTGAAAGGGTACCAATCTTGTCGGGGATTGGGAACCCTTCGCGAGAATGTCCAAAGTTTCAGCGGGATTTCCAAAATGTTGAAAGGAACTCGAAACATGTCAACCTTGGTTTTGAGAATCTCTCCCGGAGTTTGAGAGATTTGGACGTTAAAGGGTACCAGTCTTGTCGGGGATTGGGAACCCTTCACCAGAATGTCCAAAGTTTCAGGGGGATTTCCAAAATGTTGAAAGGAACTCGAAACATGTCAACCTTGGTTTTGAGAATCTCTCCCGGACTTTGAGAGATTTGGACGTGAAAGGGTACCAATCTTGTCGGGGATTGGGAACCCTTCGCGAGAATGTCCAAAGTTTCAGCGGGATTTCCAAAATGTTGAAAGGAACTCGAAACATGTCAACCTTGGTTTTGAGAATCTCTCCCGGAGTTTGAGAGATTTGGACGTGAAAGGGTACCAATCTTGTCAGGGATTGGGAACCCTTCGTGAGAATGTCCAAAGTTTCAGCGGGATTTCCAAAATGTTGAAAGGAACTCGAAACATGTCAACCTTGGTTTTGAGAATCTCTCCCGGACTTTGAGAGATTTGGACGTGAAAGGGCACCAATCTTGTCGGGGATTGGGAACCCTTCGCGAGAATGTCCAAAGTTTCAGCGGGATTTCCAAAATGTTGAAAGGAACTCGAAACATGTCAACCTTGGTTTTGAGAATCTCTCCCGGAGTTTGAGAGATTTGGACGTGAAAGGGTACCAATCTTGTCGGGGATTGGGAACCCTTCACGAGAATGTCCAAAGTTTCAGCGGGATTTCCAAAATGTTGAAAGGAATTCGAAACATGTCAACCTTGGTTTTGAGAATCTCTCCCGGAGTTTGAGAGATTTGGACGTGAAAGGGTACCAATCTTGTCGGGGATTGGGAACCCTTCGCCAGAATGTCCAAAGTTTCAGCGGGATTTCCAAAATGTTGAAAGGAACTCGAAACATGTCAACCTTGGTTTTGAGAATCTCTCCCGGAGTTTGAGAGATTTGGATGTGAAAGGGTACCAATCTTGTCGGGGATTGGGAACCCTTCACCAGAACGTCCAAAGTTTCAGCGGGATTTCCAAAATGTTGAAAGGAACTCGAACCATGTCAACCTTGGTTTTGAGAATCTCTCCCGGAGTTTGAGAGATTTGGACGTGAAAGGGTACCAGTCTTGTCGGGGATTGGGAACCCTTCGCGAGAATGTCCAAAGTTTCAGCGGGATTTCCAAAATGTTGAAAGGAACTCGAAACATGTCAACCTTGCTTTTGAGAATCTCTCCCGGAGTTTGAGAGATATGGACGTGAAAGGGTACCAATCTTGTCAGGGATTGGGAACCCTTCGCCAGAACGTCCAAAGTTTCAGGGGGATTTCCAAAATGTTGAAAGGAACTCGAAACATGTCAACCTTGGTTTTGAGAATCTCTCCCCGAGTTTGAGAGATTTGGACGTGAAAGGGTACCAATCTTGTCAGGGATTGGGAACCCTTCGCGAGAATGTCCAAAGTTTCAGGGGGATTTCCAAAATGTTGAAAGGAACTCGAAACATGTCAACCTTGGTTTTGAGAATCTCTCCCGGAGTTTGAGAGATTTGGACGTGAAAGGGTACCAATCTTGTCGGGGATTGAGAACCCTTCGCGAGAATGTCCAAAGTTTCAGCGGGATTTCCAAAATGTTGAAAGGAACTCGAAACATGTCAACCTTGGTTTTGAGAATCTCTCCCGGAGTTTGAGAGATTTGGACGTGAAAGGGTACCAATCTTGTCGGGGATTGGGAACCCTTCGCGAGAATGTCCAAAGTTTCAGCGGGATTTCTAAAATGTTGAAAGGAATTCGAACCATGTCAACCTTGGTTTTGAGAATCTCTCCCGGAGTTTGAGAGATTTGGACGTGAATGGGTACCAATCTTGTCGGGGATTGGGAACCCTTCGCCAGAATGTCCAAAGTTTCAGCGGGATTTCCAAAATTTTGAAAGGAACTCGAAACATGTCAACCTTGGTTTTGAGATTCTCTCCCGGAGTTTGAGAGATCTGGACGTGAAAGGGTACAAATCTTGTCGGGGATTGGGAACCCTTCGCGAGAATGTCTAAAGTTTCAGCGGGATTTCCAAAATGTTGAAAGGAACTCGAAACATGTCAACCTTGGTTTTGAGAATCTCTCCCGGAGTTTGAGAGATCTGGACGTGAAAGGGTACCAATCTTGTCGGGGATTGGGAACCCTTCGCGAGAATGTCCAAAGTTTCAGCGGGATTTCCAAAATGTTGAAAGGAACTCGAAACATGTCAACCTTGGTTTTGAGAATCTCTCCCGGAGTTTGAGAGATTTGGACGTTAAAGGGTACCAGTCTTGTCGGGGATTGGGAACCCTTCACCAGAATGTCCAAAGTTTCAGGGGGATTTCCAAAATGTTGAAAGGAACTCGAAACATGTCAACCTTGGTTTTGAGAATCTCTCCCGGACTTTGAGAGATTTGGACGTGAAAGGGTACCAATCTTGTCGGGGATTGGGAACCCTTCGCGAGAATGTCCAAAGTTTCAGCGGGATTTCCAAAATGTTGAAAGGAACTCGAAACATGTCAACCTTGGTTTTGAGAATCTCTCCCGGAGTTTGAGAGATTTGGACGTGAAAGGGTACCAATCTTGTCAGGGATTGGGAACCCTTCGTGAGAATGTCCAAAGTTTCAGCGGGATTTCCAAAATGTTGAAAGGAACTCGAAACATGTCAACCTTGGTTTTGAGAATCTCTCCCGGACTTTGAGAGATTTGGACGTGAAAGGGCACCAATCTTGTCGGGGATTGGGAACCCTTCGCGAGAATGTCCAAAGTTTCAGCGGGATTTCCAAAATGTTGAAAGGAACTCGAAACATGTCAACCTTGGTTTTGAGAATCTCTCCCGGAGTTTGAGAGATTTGGACGTGAAAGGGTACCAATCTTGTCGGGGATTGGGAACCCTTCACGAGAATGTCCAAAGTTTCAGCGGGATTTCCAAAATGTTGAAAGGAATTCGAAACATGTCAACCTTGGTTTTGAGAATCTCTCCCGGAGTTTGAGAGATTTGGACGTGAAAGGGTACCAATCTTGTCGGGGATTGGGAACCCTTCGCCAGAATGTCCAAAGTTTCAGCGGGATTTCCAAAATGTTGAAAGGAACTCGAAACATGTCAACCTTGGTTTTGAGAATCTCTCCCGGAGTTTGAGAGATTTGGATGTGAAAGGGTACCAATCTTGTCGGGGATTGGGAACCCTTCACCAGAACGTCCAAAGTTTCAGCGGGATTTCCAAAATGTTGAAAGGAACTCGAACCATGTCAACCTTGGTTTTGAGAATCTCTCCCGGAGTTTGAGAGATTTGGACGTGAAAGGGTACCAGTCTTGTCGGGGATTGGGAACCCTTCGCGAGAATGTCCAAAGTTTCAGCGGGATTTCCAAAATGTTGAAAGGAACTCGAAACATGTCAACCTTGCTTTTGAGAATCTCTCCCGGAGTTTGAGAGATATGGACGTGAAAGGGTACCAATCTTGTCAGGGATTGGGAACCCTTCGCCAGAACGTCCAAAGTTTCAGGGGGATTTCCAAAATGTTGAAAGGAACTCGAAACATGTCAACCTTGGTTTTGAGAATCTCTCCCCGAGTTTGAGAGATTTGGACGTGAATGCGTACCAATCTTGTCGGGGATTGGGAACCCTTCGCGAGAATGTCCAAAGTTTCAGAGGGATTTCCAAAATGTTGAAAGGAACTCGAAACATGTCAACCTTGGTTTTGAGAATCTCTCCCGGAGTTTGAGAGATTTGGATGTGAAAGGGTACCAATCTTGTCGGGGATTGGGAACCCTTCACCAGAACGTCCAAAGTTTCAGCGGGATTTCCAAAATGTTGAAAGGAACTCGAAACATGTCAACCTTGGTTTTGAGAATCTCTCCCGGAGTTTGAGAGATTTGGACGTGAAAGGGTACCAGTCTTGTCGGGGATTGGGAACCCTTCGCGAGAATGTCCAAAGTTTCAGCGGGATTTCCAAAATGTTGAAAGGAACTCGAAACATGTCAACCTTGCTTTTGAGAATCTCTCCCGGAGTTTGAGAGATTTGGACGTGAAAGGGTACCAATCTTGTCAGGGATTGGGAACCCTTCGCCAGAATGTCCAAAGTTTCAGGGGGATTTCCAAAATGTTGAAAGGAACTCGAAACATGTCAACCTTGGTTTTGAGAATCTCTCCCCGAGTTTGAGAGATTTGGACGTGAATGGGTACCAATCTTGTCGGGGATTGGGAACCCTTCGCGAGAATGTCCAAAGTTTCAGAGGGATTTCCAAAATGTTGAAAGGAACTCGAAACATGTCAACCTTGGTTTTGAGAATCTCTCCCGGAGTTTGAGAGATTTGGACGTGAAAGGGTACCAGTCTTGCCGGGGATTAGGAACCCTTCGCGAGAATGTCCAAAGTTTCAGCGGGATTTCCAAAATGTTGAAAGGAACTCGAACCATGTCAACCTTGGTTTTGAGAATCTCTCCCGGAGTTTGAGAGATTTGGACGTGAAAGGGCATCAATCTTGTCGGGGATTGGGAACCCTTCGCGAGAATGTCCAAAGTTTCAGCGGGATTTCCAAAATGTTGAAAGGAACTCGAAACATGTCAACCTTGGTTTTGAGAATCTCTCCCGGAGTTTGAGAGATTTGGACGTGAAAGGGTACCAATCTTGTCGGGGATTGGGAACCCTTCGCCAGAATGTCCAAAGTTTCAGCGGGATTTCCAAAATGTTGAAAGGAACTCGAAACATGTCAACCTTGGTTTTGAGAATCTCTCCCGGGGTTTGAGAGATTTGGACGTGAAAGGGTACTAATCTTGTCGGGGATTGGGAAGCCTTCGCAAGAATGTCCAAAGTTTCAGGGGGATTTCCAAAATGTTGAAAGGAACTCGAAACATGTCAACCTTGGTTTTGAGAATCTCTCCCGGAGTTTGAGAGATTTGGACGTGAAAGGGTACCAATCTTGTCGGGGATTGGGAACCCTTCGCGAGAATGTCCAAAGTTTCAGCGGGATTTCCAAAATGTTGAAAGGAACTCGAAACATGTCAACCTTGGTTTTGAGAATCTCTCCCGGAGTTTGAGAGATTTGGACGTGAAAGGGTACCAATCTTGTCGGGGATTGGGAACCCTTCGCGAGAATGTCCAAAGTTTCAGCGGGATTTCTAAAATGTTGAAAGGAATTCGAACCATGTCAACCTTGGTTTTGAGAATCTCTCCCGGAGTTTGAGAGATTTGGACGTGAATGGGTACCAATCTTGTCGGGGATTGGGAACCCTTCGCCAGAATGTCCAAAGTTTCAGCGGGATTTCCAAAATTTTGAAAGGAACTCGAAACATGTCAACCTTGGTTTTGAGATTCTCTCCCGGAGTTTGAGAGATCTGGACGTGAAAGGGTACAAATCTTGTCGGGGATTGGGAACCCTTCGCGAGAATGTCTAAAGTTTCAGCGGGATTTCCAAAATGTTGAAAGGAACTCGAAACATGTCAACCTTGGTTTTGAGAATCTCTCCCGGAGTTTGAGAGATCTGGACGTGAAAGGGTACCAATCTTGTCGGGGATTGGGAACCCTTCGCGAGAATGTCCAAAGTTTCAGCGGGATTTCCAAAATGTTGAAAGGAACTCGAAACATGTCAACCTTGGTTTTGAGAATCTCTCCCGGAGTTTGAGAGATTTGGACGTTAAAGGGTACCAGTCTTGTCGGGGATTGGGAACCCTTCACCAGAATGTCCAAAGTTTCAGGGGGATTTCCAAAATGTTGAAAGGAACTCGAAACATGTCAACCTTGGTTTTGAGAATCTCTCCCGGACTTTGAGAGATTTGGACGTGAAAGGGTACCAATCTTGTCGGGGATTGGGAACCCTTCGCGAGAATGTCCAAAGTTTCAGCGGGATTTCCAAAATGTTGAAAGGAACTCGAAACATGTCAACCTTGGTTTTGAGAATCTCTCCCGGAGTTTGAGAGATTTGGACGTGAAAGGGTACCAATCTTGTCAGGGATTGGGAACCCTTCGTGAGAATGTCCAAAGTTTCAGCGGGATTTCCAAAATGTTGAAAGGAACTCGAAACATGTCAACCTTGGTTTTGAGAATCTCTCCCGGAGTTTGAGAGATTTGGACGTGAAAGGGCACCAATCTTGTCGGGGATTGGGAACCCTTCGCGAGAATGTCCAAAGTTTCAGCGGGATTTCCAAAATGTTGAAAGGAACTCGAAACATGTCAACCTTGGTTTTGAGAATCTCTCCCGGAGTTTGAGAGATTTGGACGTGAAAGGGTACCAATCTTGTCGGGGATTGGGAACCCTTCACGAGAATGTCCAAAGTTTCAGCGGGATTTCCAAAATGTTGAAAGGAACTCGAAACATGTCAACCTTGGTTTTGAGAATCTCTCCCGGAGTTTGAGAGATTTGGATGTGAAAGGGTACCAATCTTGTCGGGGATTGGGAACCCTTCACCAGAACGTCCAAAGTTTCAGCGGGATTTCCAAAATGTTGAAAGGAACTCGAACCATGTCAACCTTGGTTTTGAGAATCTCTCCCGGAGTTTGAGAGATTTGGACGTGAAAGGGTACCAGTCTTGTCGGGGATTGGGAACCCTTCGCGAGAATGTCCAAAGTTTCAGCGGGATTTCCAAAATGTTGAAAGGAACTCGAAACATGTCAACCTTGCTTTTGAGAATCTCTCCCGGAGTTTGAGAGATATGGACGTGAAAGGGTACCAATCTTGTCAGGGATTGGGAACCCTTCGCCAGAACGTCCAAAGTTTCAGGGGGATTTCCAAAATGTTGAAAGGAACTCGAAACATGTCAACCTTGGTTTTGAGAATCTCTCCCCGAGTTTGAGAGATTTGGACGTGAATGCGTACCAATCTTGTCGGGGATTGGGAACCCTTCGCGAGAATGTCCAAAGTTTCAGAGGGATTTCCAAAATGTTGAAAGGAACTCGAAACATGTCAACCTTGGTTTTGAGAATCTCTCCCGGAGTTTGAGAGATTTGGATGTGAAAGGGTACCAATCTTGTCGGGGATTGGGAACCCTTCACCAGAACGTCCAAAGTTTCAGCGGGATTTCCAAAATGTTGAAAGGAACTCGAAACATGTCAACCTTGGTTTTGAGAATCTCTCCCGGAGTTTGACAGATTTGGACGTGAAAGGGTACCAGTCTTGTCGGGGATTGGGAACCCTTCGCGAGAATGTCCAAAGTTTCAGCGGGATTTCCAAAATGTTGAAAGGAACTCGAAACATGTCAACCTTGCTTTTGAGAATCTCTCCCGGAGTTTGAGAGATTTGGACGTGAAAGGGTACCAATCTTGTCAGGGATTGGGAACCCTTCGCCAGAATGTCCAAAGTTTCAGGGGGATTTCCAAAATGTTGAAAGGAACTCGAAACATGTCAACCTTGGTTTTGAGAATCTCTCCCCGAGTTTGAGAGATTTGGACGTGAATGGGTACCAATCTTGTCGGGGATTGGGAACCCTTCGCGAGAATGTCCAAAGTTTCAGAGGGATTTCCAAAATGTTGAAAGGAACTCGAAACATGTCAACCTTGGTTTTGAGAATCTCTCCCGGAGTTTGAGAGATTTGGACGTGAAAGGGTACCAGTCTTGCCGGGGATTAGGAACCCTTCGCGAGAATGTCCAAAGTTTCAGCGGGATTTCCAAAATGTTGAAAGGAACTCGAAACATGTCAACCTTGGTTTTGAGATTCTCTCCCGGACTTTGAGAGATTTGGACGTGAAAGGGCACCAATCTTGTCGGGGATTGGGAACCCTTCGCGAGAATGTCCAAAGTTTCAGCGGGATTTCCAAAATGTTGAAAGGAACTCGAAACATGTCAACCTTGGTTTTGAGAATCTCTCCCGGAGTTTGAGAGATTTGGACGTGAAAGGGTACCAATCTTGTCGGGGATTGGGAACCCTTCGCCAGAATGTCCAAAGTTTCAGCGGGATTTCCAAAATGTTGAAAGGAACTCGAAACATGTCAACCTTGGTTTTGAGAATCTCTCCCGGGGTTTGAGAGATTTGGACGTGAAAGGGTACTAATCTTGTCGGGGATTGGGAAGCCTTCGCAAGAATGTCCAAAGTTTCAGGGGGATTTCCAAAATGTTGAAAGGAACTCGAAACATGTCAACCTTGGTTTTGAGAATCTCTCCCGGAGTTTGAGAGATTTGGACGTGAAAGGGTACCAATCTTGTCGGGGATTGGGAACCCTTCGCGAGAATGTCCAAAGTTTCAGCGGGATTTCCAAAATGTTGAAAGGAACTCGAAACATGTCAACCTTGGTTTTGAGAATCTCTCCCAGAGTTTGAGAGATTTGGACGTGAAAGGGTACCAATCTTGTCGGGGATTGGGAACCCTACGCGAGAATGTCCAAAGTTTCAGCGGGATTTCCAAAATGTTGAAAGGAACTCGAAACATGTCAACCTTGGTTTTGAGAATCTCTCCCGGAGTTTGAGAGATTTGCACGTTAAAGGGTACCAATCTTGTCGGGGATTGGGAACCCTTCACCAGAATGTCCAAAGTTTCAGCGGGATTTCCAAAATGTTGAAAGGAACTCGAAACATGTCAACCTTGGTTTTGAGAATCTCTCCCGGACTTTGAGAGATTTGGACGTGAAAGGGTACCAATCTTGTCAGGGATTGGGAACCCTTCGTGAGAATGTCCAAAGTTTCAGCGGGATTTCCAAAATGTTGAAAGGAATTCGAAACATGTCAAGCTTGGTTTTGAGAATCTCTCCCGGAGTTTGAGAGATTTGGACGTGAAAGGGTACCAATCTTGTCGGGGATTGGGAACCCTTCGCGAGAATGTCCAAAGTTTCAGAGGGATTTCCAAAATGTTGAAAGGAACTCGAAACATGTCATCCTTGGTTTTGAGAATCTCTCCCGGAGTTTGAGAGATTTGGACGTGAAAGGGTACCAGTCTTGCCGGGGATTAGGAACCCTTCGCCAGAATGTCCAAAGTTTCAGCGGGATTTCCAAAATGTTGAAAGGAACTCGAAACATGTCAACCTTGGTTTTGAGAATCTCTCCCGGACTTTGAGAGATTTGGACGTGAAAGGGTACCAATCTTGTCGGGGATTGGGAACCCTTCGCCAGAATGTCCAAAGTTTCAGCGGGATTTCCAAAATGTTGAAAGGAACTCGAAACATGTCAACCTTGGTTTTGAGAATCTCTCCCGGAGTTTGAGAGATTTGGACGTGAAAGGGTACCAATCTTGTCAGGGATTGGGAACCCTTCGTGAGAATGTCCAAAGTTTCAGCGGGATTTCCAAAATGTTGAAAGGAACTCGAAACATGTCAACCTTGGTTTTGAGAATCTCTCCCGGAGTTTGAGAGATTTGGACGTGAAAGGGCACCAATCTTGTCGGGGATTGGGAACCCTTCGCGAGAATGTCCAAAGTTTCAGCGGGATTTCCAAAATGTTGAAAGGAACTCGAAACATGTCAACCTTGGTTTTGAGAATCTCTCCCGGAGTTTGAGAGATTTGGACGTGAAAGGGTACCAATCTTGTCGGGGATTGGGAACCCTTCACGAGAATGTCCAAAGTTTCAGCGGGATTTCCAAAATGTTGAAAGGAATTCGAAACATGTCAAGCTTGGTTTTGAGAATCTCTCCCGGAGTTTGAGAGATTTGGACGTGAAAGGGTACCAATCTTGTCGGGGATTGGGAACCCTTCGCCAGAATGTCCAAAGTTTCAGCGGGATTTCCAAAATGTTGAAAGGAACTCGAAACATGTCAACCTTGGTTTTGAGAATCTCTCCCGGAGTTTGAGAGATTTGGATGTGAAAGGGTACCAATCTTGTCGGGGATTGGGAACCCTTCAACAGAACGTCCAAAGTTTCAGCGGGATTTCCAAAATGTTGAAAGGAACTCGAAACATGTCAAGCTTGGTTTTGAGAATCTCTCCCGGAGTTTGAGAGATTTGGACGTGAAAGGGTACCAATCTTGTCGGGGATTGGGAACCCTTCGCGAGAATGTCCAAAGTTTCAGAGGGATTTCCAAAATGTTGAAAGGAACTCGAAACATGTCATCCTTGGTTTTGAGAATCTCTCCCGGAGTTTGAGAGATTTGGACGTGAAAGGGTACCAGTCTTGCCGGGGATTAGGAACCCTTCGCCAGAATGTCCAAAGTTTCAGCGGGATTTCCAAAATGTTGAAAGGAACTCGAAACATGTCAACCTTGGTTTTGAGAATCTCTCCCGGACTTTGAGAGATTTGGACGTGAAAGGGTACCAATCTTGTCGGGGATTGGGAACCCTTCGCCAGAATGTCCAAAGTTTCAGCGGGATTTCCAAAATGTTGAAAGGAACTCGAAACATGTCAACCTTGGTTTTGAGAATCTCTCCCGGAGTTTGAGAGATTTGGACGTGAAAGGGTACCAATCTTGTCAGGGATTGGGAACCCTTCGCGAGAATGTCCAAAGTTTCAGCGGGATTTCCAAAATGTTGAAAGGAACTCGAAACATGTCAACCTTGGTTTTGAGAATCTCTCCCGGAGTTTGAGAGATTTGGACGTGAAAGGGCACCAATCTTGTCGGGGATTGGGAACCCTTCGCGAGAATGTCCAAAGTTTCAGCGGGATTTCCAAAATGTTGAAAGGAACTCGAAACATGTCAACCTTGGTTTTGAGAATCTCTCCCGGAGTTTGAGAGATTTGGACGTGAAAGGGTACCAATCTTGTCGGGGATTGGGAACCCTTCACGAGAATGTCCAAAGTTTCAGCGGGATTTCCAAAATGTTGAAAGGAATTCGAAACATGTCAAGCTTGGTTTTGAGAATCTCTCCCGGAGTTTGAGAGATTTGGACGTGAAAGGGTACCAATCTTGTCGGGGATTGGGAACCCTTCGCCAGAATGTCCAAAGTTTCAGCGGGATTTCCAAAATGTTGAAAGGAACTCGAAACATGTCAACCTTGGTTTTGAGAATCTCTCCCGGAGTTTGAGAGATTTGGATGTGAAAGGGTACCAATCTTGTCGGGGATTGGGAACCCTTCAACAGAACGTCCAAAGTTTCAGCGGGATTTCCAAAATGTTGAAAGGAACTCGAAACATGTCAAGCTTGGTTTTGAGAATCTCTCCCGGAGTTTGAGAGATTTGGACGTGAAAGGGTACCAATCTTGTCGGGGATTGGGAACCCTTCGCGAGAATGTCCAAAGTTTCAGAGGGATTTCCAAAATGTTGAAAGGAACTCGAAACATGTCATCCTTGGTTTTGAGAATCTCTCCCGGAGTTTGAGAGATTTGGACGTGAAAGGGTACCAGTCTTGCCGGGGATTAGGAACCCTTCGCCAGAATGTCCAAAGTTTCAGCGGGATTTCCAAAATGTTGAAAGGAACTCGAAACATGTCAACCTTGGTTTTGAGAATCTCTCCCGGAGTTTGAGAGATTTGGACGTGAAAGGGTACCAATCTTGTCAGGGATTGGGAACCCTTCGTGAGAATGTCCAAAGTTTCAGCGGGATTTCCAAAATGTTGAAAGGAACTCGAAACATGTCAACCTTGGTTTTGAGAATCTCTCCCGGAGTTTGAGAGATTTGGACGTGAAAGGGCACCAATCTTGTCGGGGATTGGGAACCCTTCGCGAGAATGTCCAAAGTTTCAGCGGGATTTCCAAAATGTTGAAAGGAACTCGAAACATGTCAACCTTGGTTTTGAGAATCTCTCCCGGAGTTTGAGAGATTTGGACGTGAAAGGGTACCAATCTTGTCGGGGATTGGGAACCCTTCACGAGAATGTCCAAAGTTTCAGCGGGATTTCCAAAATGTTGAAAGGAATTCGAAACATGTCAAGCTTGGTTTTGAGAATCTCTCCCGGAGTTTGAGAGATTTGGACGTGAAAGGGTACCAATCTTGTCGGGGATTGGGAACCCTTCGCCAGAATGTCCAAAGTTTCAGCGGGATTTCCAAAATGTTGAAAGGAACTCGAAACATGTCAACCTTGGTTTTGAGAATCTCTCCCGGAGTTTGAGAGATTTGGATGTGAAAGGGTACCAATCTTGTCGGGGATTGGGAACCCTTCAACAGAACGTCCAAAGTTTCAGCGGGATTTCCAAAATGTTGAAAGGAACTCGAAACATGTCAACCTTGGTTTTGAGAATCTCTCCCGGAGTTTGAGAGATTTGGACGTGAAAGGGTACCAGTCTTGTCGGGGATTGGGAACCCTTCGCGAGAATGTCCAAAGTTTCAGCGGGATTTCCAAAATGTTGAAAGGAACTCGAAACATGTCAACCTTGCTTTTGAGAATCTCTCCCGGAGTTTGAGAGATATGGACGTGAAAGGATACCAATCTTGACAGGGATTGGGAACCCTTCGCCAGAATGTCCAAAGTTTCAGGGGGATTTCCAAAATGTTGAAAGGAACACGAAACATGTCAACCTTGGTTTTGAGAATCTCTCCCCGAGTTTGAGAGATTTGGACGTGAATGGGTACCAATCTTGTCGGGGATTGGGAACCCTTCGCGAGAATGTCCAAAGTTTCAGCGGGATTTCCAAAATGTTGAAAGGAACTCGAAACATGTCAACCTTGGTTTTGAGAATCTCTCCCGGAGTTTGAGAGATTTGGACGTGAAAGGGCACCAATCTTGTCGGGGATTGGGAACCCTTCGCGAGAATGTCCAAAGTTTCAGCGGGATTTCCAAAATGTTGAAAGGAACTCGAAACATGTCAACCTTGGTTTTGAGAATCTCTCCCGGAGTTTGAGAGATTTGGACGTGAAAGGGTACCAATCTTGTCGGGGATTGGGAACCCTTCACGAGAATGTCCAAAGTTTCAGCGGGATTTCCAAAATGTTGAAAGGA
Organism: Streptopelia decaocto; assembly: GCF_964273445.1. Classification (NCBI taxonomy): domain Eukaryota; kingdom Metazoa; phylum Chordata; class Aves; order Columbiformes; family Columbidae; genus Streptopelia; species Streptopelia decaocto. The sequence continues at coordinate 74,985 of NW_028115253.1, read as the reverse complement.
ATTCGAAACATGTCAAGCTTGGTTTTGAGAATCTCTCCCGGAGTTTGAGAGATTTGGACGTGAAAGGGTACCAATCTTGTCGGGGATTGGGAACCCTTCGCCAGAATGTCCAAAGTTTCAGCGGGATTTCCAAAATGTTGAAAGGAACTCGAAACATGTCAACCTTGGTTTTGAGAATCTCTCCCGGAGTTTGAGAGATTTGGATGTCAAAGGGTACCAATCTTGTCGGGGATTGGGAACCCTTCAACAGAACGTCCAAAGTTTCAGCGGGATTTCCAAAATGTTGAAAGGAACTCGAAACATGTCAAGCTTGGTTTTGAGAATCTCTCCCGGAGTTTGAGAGATTTGGACGTGAAAGGGTACCAATCTTGTCGGGGATTGGGAACCCTTCGCGAGAATGTCCAAAGTTTCAGAGGGATTTCCAAAATGTTGAAAGGAACTCGAAACATGTCATCCTTGGTTTTGAGAATCTCTCCCGGAGTTTGAGAGATTTGGACGTGAAAGGGTACCAGTCTTGCCGGGGATTAGGAACCCTTCGCCAGAATGTCCAAAGTTTCAGCGGGATTTCCAAAATGTTGAAAGGAACTCGAAACATGTCAACCTTGGTTTTGAGAATCTCTCCCGGACTTTGAGAGATTTGGACGTGAAAGGGTACCAATCTTGTCGGGGATTGGGAACCCTTCGCCAGAATGTCCAAAGTTTCAGCGGGATTTCCAAAATGTTGAAAGGAACTCGAAACATGTCAACCTTGGTTTTGAGAATCTCTCCCGGAGTTTGAGAGATTTGGACGTGAAAGGGTACCAATCTTGTCAGGGATTGGGAACCCTTCGTGAGAATGTCCAAAGTTTCAGCGGGATTTCCAAAATGTTGAAAGGAACTCGAAACATGTCAACCTTGGTTTTGAGAATCTCTCCCGGAGTTTGAGAGATTTGGACGTGAAAGGGCACCAATCTTGTCGGGGATTGGGAACCCTTCGCGAGAATGTCCAAAGTTTCAGCGGGATTTCCAAAATGTTGAAAGGAACTCGAAACATGTCAACCTTGGTTTTGAGAATCTCTCCCGGAGTTTGAGAGATTTGGACGTGAAAGGGTACCAATCTTGTCGGGGATTGGGAACCCTTCACGAGAATGTCCAAAGTTTCAGCGGGATTTCCAAAATGTTGAAAGGAATTCGAAACATGTCAAGCTTGGTTTTGAGAATCTCTCCCGGAGTTTGAGAGATTTGGACGTGAAAGGGTACCAATCTTGTCGGGGATTGGGAACCCTTCGCCAGAATGTCCAAAGTTTCAGCGGGATTTCCAAAATGTTGAAAGGAACTCGAAACATGTCAACCTTGGTTTTGAGAATCTCTCCCGGAGTTTGAGAGATTTGGATGTGAAAGGGTACCAATCTTGTCGGGGATTGGGAACCCTTCAACAGAACGTCCAAAGTTTCAGCGGGATTTCCAAAATGTTGAAAGGAACTCGAAACATGTCAACCTTGGTTTTGAGAATCTCTCCCGGAGTTTGAGAGATTTGGACGTGAAAGGGTACCAGTCTTGTCGGGGATTGGGAACCCTTCGCGAGAATGTCCAAAGTTTCAGCGGGATTTCCAAAATGTTGAAAGGAACTCGAAACATGTCAACCTTGCTTTTGAGAATCTCTCCCGGAGTTTGAGAGATATGGACGTGAAAGGATACCAATCTTGACAGGGATTGGGAACCCTTCGCCAGAATGTCCAAAGTTTCAGGGGGATTTCCAAAATGTTGAAAGGAACACGAAACATGTCAACCTTGGTTTTGAGAATCTCTCCCCGAGTTTGAGAGATTTGGACGTGAATGGGTACCAATCTTGTCGGGGATTGGGAACCCTTCGCGAGAATGTCCAAAGTTTCAGCGGGATTTCCAAAATGTTGAAAGGAACTCGAAACATGTCAACCTTGGTTTTGAGAATCTCTCCCGGAGTTTGAGAGATTTGGACGTGAAAGGGCACCAATCTTGTCGGGGATTGGGAACCCTTCGCGAGAATGTCCAAAGTTTCAGCGGGATTTCCAAAATGTTGAAAGGAACTCGAAACATGTCAACCTTGGTTTTGAGAATCTCTCCCGGAGTTTGAGAGATTTGGACGTGAAAGGGTACCAATCTTGTCGGGGATTGGGAACCCTTCACGAGAATGTCCAAAGTTTCAGCGGGATTTCCAAAATGTTGAAAGGAATTCGAAACATGTCAAGCTTGGTTTTGAGAATCTCTCCCGGAGTTTGAGAGATTTGGACGTGAAAGGGTACCAATCTTGTCGGGGATTGGGAACCCTTCGCCAGAATGTCCAAAGTTTCAGCGGGATTTCCAAAATGTTGAAAGGAACTCGAAACATGTCAACCTTGGTTTTGAGAATCTCTCCCGGAGTTTGAGAGATTTGGATGTCAAAGGGTACCAATCTTGTCGGGGATTGGGAACCCTTCAACAGAACGTCCAAAGTTTCAGCGGGATTTCCAAAATGTTGAAAGGAACTCGAAACATGTCAAGCTTGGTTTTGAGAATCTCTCCCGGAGTTTGAGAGATTTGGACGTGAAAGGGTACCAATCTTGTCGGGGATTGGGAACCCTTCGCGAGAATGTCCAAAGTTTCAGAGGGATTTCCAAAATGTTGAAAGGAACTCGAAACATGTCATCCTTGGTTTTGAGAATCTCTCCCGGAGTTTGAGAGATTTGGACGTGAAAGGGTACCAGTCTTGCCGGGGATTAGGAACCCTTCGCCAGAATGTCCAAAGTTTCAGCGGGATTTCCAAAATGTTGAAAGGAACTCGAAACATGTCAACCTTGGTTTTGAGAATCTCTCCCGGACTTTGAGAGATTTGGACGTGAAAGGGTACCAATCTTGTCGGGGATTGGGAACCCTTCGCCAGAATGTCCAAAGTTTCAGCGGGATTTCCAAAATGTTGAAAGGAACTCGAAACATGTCAACCTTGGTTTTGAGAATCTCTCCCGGAGTTTGAGAGATTTGGACGTGAAAGGGCACCAATCTTGTCGGGGATTGGGAACCCTTCGCGAGAATGTCCAAAGTTTCAGCGGGATTTCCAAAATGTTGAAAGGAACTCGAAACATGTCAACCTTGGTTTTGAGAATCTCTCCCGGAGTTTGAGAGATTTGGACGTGAAAGGGCACCAATCTTGTCGGGGATTGGGAACCCTTCGCGAGAATGTCCAAAGTTTCAGCGGGATTTCCAAAATGTTGAAAGGAACTCGAAACATGTCAACCTTGGTTTTGAGAATCTCTCCCGGAGTTTGAGAGATTTGGACGTGAAAGGGTACCAATCTTGTCGGGGATTGGGAACCCTTCACGAGAATGTCCAAAGTTTCAGCGGGATTTCCAAAATGTTGAAAGGAATTCGAAACATGTCAAGCTTGGTTTTGAGAATCTCTCCCGGAGTTTGAGAGATTTGGACGTGAAAGGGTACCAATCTTGTCGGGGATTGGGAACCCTTCGCCAGAATGTCCAAAGTTTCAGCGGGATTTCCAAAATGTTGAAAGGAACTCGAAACATGTCAACCTTGGTTTTGAGAATCTCTCCCGGAGTTTGAGAGATTTGGATGTGAAAGGGTACCAATCTTGTCGGGGATTGGGAACCCTTCAACAGAACGTCCAAAGTTTCAGCGGGATTTCCAAAATGTTGAAAGGAACTCGAAACATGTCAACCTTGGTTTTGAGAATCTCTCCCGGAGTTTGAGAGATTTGGACGTGAAAGGGTACCAGTCTTGTCGGGGATTGGGAACCCTTCGCGAGAATGTCCAAAGTTTCAGCGGGATTTCCAAAATGTTGAAAGGAACTCGAAACATGTCAACCTTGCTTTTGAGAATCTCTCCCGGAGTTTGAGAGATATGGACGTGAAAGGATACCAATCTTGACAGGGATTGGGAACCCTTCGCCAGAATGTCCAAAGTTTCAGGGGGATTTCCAAAATGTTGAAAGGAACACGAAACATGTCAACCTTGGTTTTGAGAATCTCTCCCCGAGTTTGAGAGATTTGGACGTGAATGGGTACCAATCTTGTCGGGGATTGGGAACCCTTCGCGAGAATGTCCAAAGTTTCAGAGGGATTTCCAAAATGTTGAAAGGAACTCGAAACATGTCAACCTTGGTTTTGAGAATCTCTGCCGGAGTTTGAGAGATTTGGACGTGAAAGGGTACCAATCTTGTCGGGGATTGGGAACCCTTCACGAGAATGTCCAAAGTTTCAGCGGGATTTCCAAAATGTTGAAAGGAATTCGAAACATGTCAAGCTTGGTTTTGAGAATCTCTCCCGGAGTTTGAGAGATTTGGACGTGAAAGGGTACCAATCTTGTCGGGGATTGGGAACCCTTCACCAGAATGTCCAAAGTTTCAGCGGGATTTCCAAAATGTTGAAAGGAATTCGAAACATGTCAAGCTTGGTTTTGAGAATCTCTCCCGGAGTTTGAGAGATTTGGACGTGAAAGGGTACCAATCTTGTCGGGGATTGTGAACCCTTCGCCAGAATGTCCAAAGTTTCAGCGGGATTTCCAAAATGTTGAAAGGAACTCGAAACATGTCAACCTTGGTTTTGAGAATCTCTCCCGGAGTTTGAGAGATTTGGACGTGAAAGGGTACCAGTCTTGTCGGGGATTGGGAACCCTTCGCGAGAATGTCCAAAGTTTCAGCGGGATTTCCAAAATGTTGAAAGGAACTCGAAACATGTCAACCTTGCTTTTGAGAATCTCTCCCGGAGTTTGAGAGATTTGGACGTGAAAGGGTACCAATCTTGTCAGGGATTGGGAACCCTTCGCGAGAATGTCCAAAGTTTCAGGGGGATTTCCAAAATGTTGAAAGGAACTCGAAACATGTCAACCTTGGTTTTGAGAATCTCTCCCCGAGTTTGAGAGATTTGGACGTGAATGGGTACCAATCTTGTCGGGGATTGGGAACCCTTCGCGAGAATGTCCAAAGTTTCAGAGGGATTTCCAAAATGTTGAAAGGAACTCGAAACATGTCAACCTTGGTTTTGAGAATCTCTCCCGGAGTTTGAGAGATTTGGACGTGAAAGGGTACCAGTCTTGCCGGGGATTGGGAACCCTTCGCGAGAATGTCCAAAGTTTCAGCGGGATTTCCAAAATGTTGAAAGGAACTCGAAACATGTCAACCTTGGTTTTGAGAATCTCTCCCGGAGTTTGAGAGATTTGGACGTGAAAGGGCACCAATCTTGTCGGGGATTGGGAACCCTTCGTGAGAATGTCCAAAGTTTCAGCGGGATTTCCAAAATGTTGAAAGGAACTCGAAACATGTCAACCTTGGTTTTGAGAATCTCTCCCGGAGTTTGAGAGATTTGGACGTGAAAGGGTACCAATCTTGTCGGGGATTGGGAACCCTTCACGAGAATGTCCAAAGTTTCAGCGGGATTTCCAAAATGTTGAAAGGAATTCGAAACATGTCAAGCTTGGTTTTGAGAATCTCTCCCGGAGTTTGAGAGATTTGGACGTGAAAGGGTACCAATCTTGTCGGGGATTGGGAACCCTTCGCGAGAATGTCCAAAGTTTCAGCGGGATTTCCAAAATGTTGAAAGGAACTCGAAACATGTCAACCTTGGTTTTGAGAATCTCTCCCGGACTTTGAGAGATTTGGACGTGAAAGGGTACCAATCTTGTCGGGGATTGGGAACCCTTCGCCAGAATGTCCAAAGTTTCAGCGGGATTTCCAAAATGTTGAAAGGAACTCGAAACATGTCAACCTTGGTTTTGAGAATCTCTCCCGGGGTTTGAGAGATTTGGACGTGAAAGGGTACTAATCATGTCGGGGATTGGGAACCCTTCGCAAGAATGTCCAAAGTTTCAGGGGGATTTCCAAAATGTTGAAAGGAATTCGAAACATGTCAACCTTGGTTTTGAGAATCTCTCCCGGAGTTTGAGAGATTTGGACGTGAAAGGGTACCAATCTTGTCGGGGATTGGGAACCCTTCACGAGAATGTCCAAAGTTTCAGCGGGATTTCCAAAATGTTGAAAGGAATTCGAAACATGTCAAGCTTGGTTTTGAGAATCTCTCCCGGAGTTTGAGAGATTTGGACGTGAAAGGGTACCAATCTTGTCGGGGATTGGGAACCCTTCGCGAGAATGTCCAAAGTTTCAGCGGGATTTCCAAAATGTTGAAAGGAACTCGAAACATGTCAACCTTGCTTTTGAGAATCTCTCCCGGAGTTTGAGAGATTTGGACGTGAAAGGGTACCAATCTTGTCAGGGATTGGGAACCCTTCGCGAGAATGTCCAAAGTTTCAGCGGGATTTCCAAAATGTTGAAAGGAACTCGAAACATGTCAACCTTGGTTTTGAGAATCTCTCCCAGAGTTTGAGAGATTTGGACGTGAAAGGGTCCCAGTCTTGCCGGGGATTAGGAACCCTTCGCGAGAATGTCCAAAGTTTCAGCGGGATTTCCAAAATGTTGAAAGGAACTCGAAACATGTCAACCTTGGTTTTGAGAATCTCTCCCGGAGTTTGAGAGATTTGGACGTTAAAGGGTACCAATCTTGTCGGGGATTGGGAACCCTTCACCAGAATGTCCAAAGTTTCAGCGGGATTTCCAAAATGTTGAAAGGAACTCGAAACATGTCAACCTTGGTTTTGAGAATCTCTCCCGGACTTTGAGAGATTTGGACGTGAAAGGGTACCAATCTTGTCGGGGATTGGGAACCCTTCGCCAGAATGTCCAAAGTTTCAGCGGGATTTCCAAAATGTTGAAAGGAACTCGAAACATGTCAACCTTGGTTTTGAGAATCTCTCCCGGGGTTTGAGAGATTTGGACGTGAAAGGGTACTAATCTTGTCGGGTATTGGGAACCCTTCGCAAGAATGTCCAAAGTTTCAGGGGGATTTCCAAAATGTTGATAGGAACTCGAAACATGTCAAGCTTGGTTTTGAGAATCTCTCCCGGAGTTTGAGAGATTTGGACGTGAAAGGGTACCAATCTTGTCGGGGATTGGGAACCCTTCGCGAGAATGTCCAAAGTTTCAGCGGGATTTCCAAAATGTTGAAAGGAACTCGAAACATGTCAACCTTGGTTTTGAGAATCTCTCCCGGAGTTTGAGAGATTTGGACGTGAAAGGGTACCAATCTTGTCGGGGATTGGGAACCCTTCGCCAGAATGTCCAAAGTTTCAGCGGGATTTCTAAAATGTTGAAAGGAATTCGAAACATGTCAACCTTGGTTTTGAGAATCTCTCCCGGAGTTTGAGAGATTTGGACGTGAATGGGTACCAATCTTGTCGGGGATTGGGAACCCTTCGCCAGAATGTCCAAAGTTTCAGCGGGATTTCCAAAATGTTGAAAGGAACTCGAAACATGTCAACCTTGGTTTTGAGAATCTCTCCCGGAGTTTGAGAGATCTGGACGTGAAAGGGTACAAATCTTGTCGGGGATTGGGAACCCTTCGCGAGAATGTCTAAAGTTTCAGCGGGATTTCCAAAATGTTGAAAGGAACTCGAAACATGTCAACCTTGGTTTTGAGAATCTCTCCCGGAGTTTGAGAGATCTGGACGTGAAAGGGTACCAATCTTGTCGGGGATTGTGAATCCTTCACCAGAATGTCCAAAGTTTCAGCGGGATTTCCAAAATGTTGAAAGGAACTCGAAACATGTCAACCTTGGTTTTGAGAATCTCTCCCGGAGTTTGAGAGATTTGGACGTGAAAGGGTACCAATCTTGTCAGGGATTGGGAACCCTTCGTGAGAATGTCCAAAGTTTCAGCGGGATTTCCAAAATGTTGAAAGGAATTCGAAACATGTCAAGCTTGGTTTTGAGAATCTCTCCCGGAGTTTGAGAGATTTGGACGTGAAAGGGTACCAATCTTGTCGGGGATTGGGAACCCTTCGCGAGAATGTCCAAAGTTTCAGAGGGATTTCCAAAATGTTGAAAGGAACTCGAAACATGTCAACCTTGGTTTTGAGAATCTCTCCCGGAGTTTGAGAGATTTGGACGTGAAAGGGTACCAGTCTTGCCGGGGATTAGGAACCCTTCGCCAGAATGTCCAAAGTTTCAGCGGGATTTCCAAAATGTTGAAAGGAACTCGAAACATGTCAACCTTGGTTTTGAGAATCTCTATCGGAGTTTGAGAGATTTGGACGTGAAAGGGCACCAATCTTGTCGGGGATTGGGAACCCTTCGCGAGAATGTCCAAAGTTTCAGCGGGATTTCCAAAATGTTGAAAGGAACTCGAAACATGTCAACCTTGGTTTTGAGAATCTCTCCCGGAGTTTGAGAGATTTGGACGTGAAAGGGTACCAATCTTGTCGGGGATTGGGAACCCTTCACGAGAATGTCCAAAGTTTCAGCGGGATTTCCAAAATGTTGAAAGGAATTCGAAACATGTCAAGCTTGGTTTTGAGAATCTCTCCCGGAGTTTGAGAGATTTGGACGTGAAAGGGTACCAATCTTGTCGGGGATTGGGAACCCTTCGCAAGAATGTCCAAAGTTTCAGGGGGATTTCCAAAATGTTGAAAGGAACTCGAAACATGTCAAGCTTGGTTTTGAGAATCTCTCCCGGAGTTTGAGAGATTTGGACGTGAAAGGGTACCAATCTTGTCGGGGATTGGGAACCCTTCGCGAGAATGTCCAAAGTTTCAGCGGGATTTCCAAAATGTTGAAAGGAACTCGAAACATGTCAACCTTGGTTTTGAGAATCTCTCCCGGAGTTTGAGAGATTTGGACGTGAAAGGGTACCAATCTTGTCGGGGATTGGGAACCCTTCGCGAGAATGTCCAAAGTTTCAGCGGGATTTCCAAAATGTTGAAAGGAATTCGAAACATGTCAAGCTTGGTTTTGAGAATCTCTCCCGGAGTTTGAGAGATTTGGACGTGAAAGGGTACCAATCTTGTCGGGGATTGGGAACCCTTCGCGAGAATGTCCAAAGTTTCAGCGGGATTTCCAAAATGTTGAAAGGAATTCGAAACATGTCAAGCTTGGTTTTGAGAATCTCTCCCGGAGTTTGAGAGATTTGGACGTGAAAGGGTACCAGTCTTGTCGGGGATTGGGAACCCTTCGCCAGAATGTCCAAAGTTTCAGCGGGAATTCCAAAATGTTGAAAGGAACTCGAAACATGTCAACCTTGGTTTTGAGAATCTCTCCCGGAGTTTGAGAGATCTGGACGTGAAAGGGTACCAGTCTTGTCGGGGATTGAGAACCCTTCGCCAGAATGTCCAAAGTTTCAGGGGGATTTCCAAAATGTTGAAAGGAACTCGAAACATGTCAACCTTGGTTTTGAGAATCTCTCCCGGGGTTTGAGAGATTTGGACGTGAAAGCGTACCAATCTTGTCGGGGATTGGGAACCCTTCGCGAGAATGTCCAAAGTTTCAGGGGGATTTCCAAAATGTTGAAAGGAACTCGAAACATGTCAACCTTGGTTTTGAGAATCTCTGCCGGACTTTGAGAGATTTGGATTTGAAAGGGTACCAATCTTGTCGGGGATTGGGAACCCTTCGCGAGAATGTCCAAAGTTTCAGCGGGATTTCCAAAATGTTGAAAGGAACTCGAAACATGTCAACCTTGGTTTTGAGAATCTCTCCCGGAGTTTGAGAGATTTGGACGTGAAAGGGTACCAATCTTGTCGGGGATTGGGAACCCTTCGCCAGAATGTCCAAAGTTTCAGCGGGATTTCTAAAATGTTGAAAGGAATTCGAAACATGTCAACCTTGGTTTTGAGAATCTCTCCCGGAGTTTGAGAGATTTGGACGTGAATGGGTACCAATCTTGTCGGGGATTGGGAACCCTTCGCCAGAATGTCCAAAGTTTCAGCGGGATTTCCAAAATGTTGAAAGGAACTCGAAACATGTCAACCTTGGTTTTGAGAATCTCTCCCGGAGTTTGAGAGATCTGGACGTGAAAGGGTACAAATCTTGTCGGGGATTGGGAACCCTTCGCGAGAATGTCTAAAGTTTCAGCGGGATTTCCAAAATGTTGAAAGGAACTCGAAACATGTCAACCTTGGTTTTGAGAATCTCTCCCGGAGTTTGAGAGATCTGGACGTGAAAGGGTACCAATCTTGTCGGGGATTGGGAACCCTTCGCGAGAATGTCCAAAGTTTCAGCGGGATTTCCAAAATGTTGAAAGGAACTCGAAACATGTCAACCTTGGTTTTGAGAATCTCTCCCGGAGTTTGAGAGATTTGGACGTTAAAGGGTACCAATCTTGTCGGGGATTGGGAACCCTTCACCAGAATGTCCAAAGTTTCAGCGGGATTTCCAAAATGTTGAAAGGAACTCGAAACATGTCAACCTTGGTTTTGAGAATCTCTCCCGGAGTTTGAGAGATTTGGACGTGAAAGGGTACCAATCTTGTCGGGGATTGGGAAATCTTCGCCAGAATGTCCAAAGTTTCAGCGGCATTTCCAAAATGTTGAAAGGAACTCGAAACATGTCAACCTTGGTTTTGAGAATCTCTCCCGGAGTTTGAGAGATTTGGACGTGAAAGGGTACCAATCTTGTCAGGGATTGGGAACCCTTCGTGAGAATGTCCAAAGTTTCAGCGGGATTTCCAAAATGTTGAAAGTAACTCGAAACATGTCAACCTTGGTTTTGAGAATCTCTCCCGGAGTTTGAGAGATTTGGACTTGAAAGGGTCCCAGTCTTGCCGGGGATTAGGAACCCTTCGCGAGAATGTCCAAAGTTTCAGCGGGATTTCCAAAATGTTGAAAGGAACTCGAAACATGTCAACCTTGGTTTTGAGAATCTCTCCCGGAGTTTGAGAGATTTGGACGTGAAAGGGTACCAATCTTGTCGGGGATTGGGAACCCTTCGCGAGAATGTCCAAAGTTTCAGCGGGATTTCCAAAATGTTGAAAGGAATTCGAAACATGTCAACCTTGGTTTTGAGAATCTCTCCCGGAGTTTGAGAGATTTGGACGTGAAAGGGTACCAATCTTGTCGGGGATTGGGAACCCTTCGCCAGAATGTCCAAAGTTTCAGCGGGATTTCCAAAATGTTGAAAGGAACTCGAAACATGTCAACCTTGGTTTTGAGAATCTCTCCCGGAGTTTGAGAGATTTGGACGTGAAAGGGTACCAATCTTGTCGGGGATTGGGAACCCTTCACCAGAATGTCCAAAGTTTCAGCGGGATTTCCAAAATGTTGAAAGGAACTCGAAACATGTCAACCTTGGTTTTGAGAATCTCTCCCGGAGTTTGAGAGATTTGGACGTGTAAGGGTACCAATCTTGTCAGGGATTGGGAACCCTTCGTGAGAATGTCCAAAGTTTCAGCGGGATTTCCAAAATGTTGAAAGGAACTCGAAACATGTCAACCTTGGTTTTGAGAATCTCTGCCGGAGTTTGAGAGATTTGGACTTGAAAGGGTCCCAGTCTTGCCGGGGATTAGGAACCCTTCGCGAGAATGTCCAAAGTTTCAGCGGGAGTTCCAAAATGTTGAAAGGAACTCGAAACATGTCAACCTTGGTTTTGAGAATCTCTCCCGGAGTTTGAGAGATCTGGACGTGAAAGGGTACAAATCTTGTCGGGGATTGGGAACCCTTCGCGAGAATGTCTAAAGTTTCAGCGGGATTTCCAAAATGTTGAAAGGAACTCGAAACATGTCAACCTTGGTTTTGAGAATCTCTCCCGGAGTTTGAGAGATTTGGACGTGAAAAGGTACCAATCTTGTCGGGGATTGGGAACCCTTCGCGACAATGTCCAAAGTTTCAGCGGGATTTCCAAAATGTTGAAAGGAACTCGAAACATGTCAACCTTGGTTTTGAGAATCTCTCCCGGACTTTGAGAGATTTGGACGTGAAAGGGTACCAATCTTGTCAGGGATTGGGAACCCTTCGTGAGAATGTCCAAAGTTTCAGCGGGATTTCCAAAATGTTGAAAGGAACTCGAAACATGTCAACCTTGGTTTTGAGAATCTCTCCCGGAGTTTGAGAGATTTGGACATGAATGGGTACCAATCTTGTCGGGGATTGGGAACCCTTCGCGAGAATGTCCAAAGTTTCAGCGGGATTTCCAAAATGTTGAAAGGAACTCGAAACATGTCAACCTTGGTTTTGAGAATCTCTCCCGGACTTTGAGAGATTTGGACGTGAAAGGGTACCAATCTTGTCGGGGATTAGGAACCCTTCGCGAGAATGTCCAAAGTTTCAGCGGGATTTCCAAAATGTTGAAAGGAACTCGAAACATGTCAACCTTGGTTTTGAGAATCTCTCCCGGGGTTTGAGAGATTTGGACGTGAAAGGGTACCAATCTTGTCGGGGATTGGGAACCCTTCGCCAGAATGTCCAAAGTTTCAGCGGGATTTCCAAAATGTTGAAAGGAACTCGAAACATGTCAACCTTGGTTTTGAGAATCTCTCCCGGAGTTTGAGAGATCTGGACGTGAAAGGGTACAAATCTTGTCGGGGATTGGGAACCCTTCGCGAGAATGTCTAAAGTTTCAGCGGGATTTCCAAAATGTTGAAAGGAACTGGAAACATGTCAACCTTGGTTTTGAGAATCTCTCCCGGAGTTTGAGAGATTTGGACGTGAAAGGGTACCAATCTTGTCGGGGATTGGGAACCCTTCACCAGAATGTCCAAAGTTTCAGCGGGATTTCCAAAATGTTGAAAGGAACTCGAAACATGTCAACCTTGGTTTTGAGAATCTCTCCCGGAGTTTGAGAGATTTGGACGTGAAAGGGTACCAATCTTGTCAGGGATTGGGAACCCTTCGTGAGAATGTCCAAAGTTTCAGCGGGATTTCCAAAATGTTGAAAGGAACTCGAAACATGTCAACCATGGTTTTGAGAATCTCTGCCGGAGTTTGAGAGATTTGGACTTGAAAGGGTCCCAGTCTTGCCGGGGATTAGGAACCCTTCGCGAGAATGTCCAAAGTTTCAGCGGGAGTTCCAAAATGTTGAAAGGAACTCGAAACATGTCAACCTTGGTTTTGAGAATCTCTCCCGGAGTTTGAGAGATCTGGACGTGAAAGGGTACAAATCTTGTCGGGGATTGGGAACCCTTCGCCAGAATGTCTAAAGTTTCAGCGGGATTTCCAAAATGTTGAAAGGAACTCGAAACATGTCAACCTTGGTTTTGAGAATCTCTCCCGGAGTTTGAGAGATTTGGACGTGAAAGGGTACCAATCTTGTCGGGGATTGGGAACCCTTCGCGACAATGTCCAAAGTTTCAGCGGGATTTCCAAAATGTTGAAAGGAACTCGAAACATGTCAACCTTGGTTTTGAGAATCTCTCCCGGAGTTTGAGAGATTTGGACGTGAAAGGGTACCAATCTTGTCAGGGATTGGGAACCCTTCGTGAGAATGTCCAAAGTTTCAGCGGGATTTCCAAAATGTTGAAAGGAACTCGAAACATGTCAACCTTGGTTTTGAGAATCTCTCCCGGAGTTTGAGAGATTTGGACATGAATGGGTACCAATCTTGTCGGGGATTGGGAACCCTTCGCGAGAATGTCCAAAGTTTCAGCGGGATTTCCAAAATGTTGAAAGGAACTCGAAACATGTCAACCTTGGTTTTGAGAATCTCTCCCGGACTTTGAGAGATTTGGACGTGAAAGGGTACCAATCTTGTCGGGGATTAGGAACCCTTCGCGAGAATGTCCAAAGTTTCAGCGGGATTTCCAAAATGTTGAAAGAAACTCGAAACATGTCAACCTTGGTTTTGAGAATCTCTGCCGGAGTTTGAGAGATTTGGACTTGAAAGGGTCCCAGTCTTGCCGGGGATTAGGAACCCTTCGCGAGAATGTCCAAAGTTTCAGCGGGAGTTCCAAAATGTTGAAAGGAACTCGAAACATGTCAACCTTGGTTTTGAGAATCTCTCCCGGAGTTTGAGAGATCTGGACGTGAAAGGGTACAAATCTTGTCGGGGATTGGGAACCCTTCGCGAGAATGTCTAAAGTTTCAGCGGGATTTCCAAAATGTTGAAAGGAACTCGAAACATGTCAACCTTGGTTTTGAGAATCTCTCCCGGAGTTTGAGAGATTTGGACGTGAAAGGGTACCAATCTTGTCGGGGATTGGGAACCCTTCGCGACAATGTCCAAAGTTTCAGCGGGATTTCCAAAATGTTGAAAGGAACTCGAAACATGTCAACCTTGGTTTTGAGAATCTCTCCCGGAGTTTGAGAGATTTGGACGTTAAAGGGTACCAATCTTGTCAGGGATTGGGAACCCTTCGTGAGAATGTCCAAAGTTTCAGCGGGATTTCCAAAATGTTGAAAGGAACTCGAAACATGTCAACCTTGGTTTTGAGAATCTCTCCCGGAGTTTGAGAGATTTGGACATGAATGGGTACCAATCTTGTCGGGGATTGGGAACCCTTCGCGAGAATGTCCAAAGTTTCAGCGGGATTTCCAAAATGTTGAAAGGAACTCGAAACATGTCAACCTTGGTTTTGAGAATCTCTCCCGGACTTTGAGAGATTTGGACGTGAAAGGGTACCAATCTTGTCGGGGATTAGGAACCCTTCGCGAGAATGTCCAAAGTTTCAGCGGGATTTCCAAAATGTTGAAAGGAACTCGAAACATGTCAACCTTGGTTTTGAGAATCTCTCCCGGGGTTTGAGAGATTTGGACGTGAAAGGGTACCAATCTTGTCGGGGATTGGGAACCCTTCGCCAGAATGTCCAAAGTTTCAGCGGGATTTCCAAAATGTTGAAAGGAATTCGAAACATGTCAACCTTGGTTTTGAGAATCTCTCCCGGAGTTTGAGAGATCTGGACGTGAAAGGGTACAAATCTTGTCGGGGATTGGGAACCCTTCGCGAGAATGTCTAAAGTTTCAGCGGGATTTCCAAAATGTTGAAAGGAACTCGAAACATGTCAACCTTGGTTTTGAGAATCTCTCCCGGAGTTTGAGAGATCTGGACGTGAAAGGGTACCAATCTTGTCGGGGATTGGGAACCCTTCGCGAGAATGTCCAAAGTTTCAGCGGGATTTCCAAAATGTTGAAAGGAACTCGAAACATGTCAAGCTTGGTTTTGAGAATCTCTCCCGGAGTTTGAGAGATTTGGACGTGAAAGGGTACCAATCTTGTCGGGGATTGGGAACCCTTCGCCAGAATGTCCAAAGTTTCAGCGGGATTTCCAAAATGTTGAAAGGAACTCGAACCATGTCAACCTTGCTTTTGAGAATCTCTCCCGGAGTTTGAGAGATTTGGACGTGAAAGGGTACCAATCTTGTCGGGGATTGGGAACCCTTCGCGACAATGTCCAAAGTTTCAGCGGGATTTCCAAAATGTTGAAAGGAACTCGAAACATGTCAACCTTGGTTTTGAGAATCTCTCCCGGAGTTTGAGAGATTTGGACGTGAAAGGGTACCAATCTTGTCAGGGATTGGGAACCCTCCGTGAGAATGTCCAAAGTTTCAGCGGGATTTCCAAAATGTTGAAAGGAACTCGAAACATGTCAACCTTGGTTTTGAGAATCTCTCCCGGAGTTTGAGAGATTTGGACTTGAAAGGGTCCCAGTCTTGCCGGGGATTAGGAACCCTTCGCGAGAATGTCCAAAGTTTCAGCGGGATTTCCAAAATGTTGAAAGGAACTCGAAACATGTCAACCTTGGTTTTGAGAATCTCTCCCGGAGTTTGAGAGATTTGGACGTGAATGGGTACCAATCTTGTCGGGGATTGGGAACCCTTCGCGAGAATGTCCAAAGTTTCAGCGGGATTTCCAAAATGTTGAAAGGAACTCGAAACATGTCAACCTTGGTTTTGAGAATCTCTCCCGGAGTTTGAGAGATTTGGACGTGAAAGGGTACCAATCTTGTCAGGGATTGGGAACCCTTCGTGAGAATGTCCAAAGTTTCAGCGGGATTTCCAAAATGTTGAAAGGAACTCGAAACATGTCAACCTTGGTTTTGAGAATCTCTCCCGGAGTTTGAGAGATTTGGACGTGAAAGTGTACCAATCTTGTCGGGGATTGGGAACCCTTCACCAGAATGTCCAAAGTTTCAGCGGGATTTCCAAAATGTTGAAAGGAACTCGAAACATGTCAACCTTGGTTTTGAGAATCTCTCCCGGAGTTTGAGAGATTTGGACGTGAAAGGGTACCAATCTTGTCGGGGATTGGGAACCCTTCGACAGAATGTCCAAAGTTTCAGAGGGATTGCCAAAATGTTGAAAGGAACTCGAAACATGTCAACCTTGGTTTTGAGAATCTCTCCCGGAGTTTGAGAGATTTGGACGTGAAAGGGTACCAATCTTGTCAGGGATTGGGAACCCTTCGTGAGAATGTCCAAAGTTTCAGCGGGATTTCCAAAATGTTGAAAGGAACTCGAAACATGTCAACCTTGGTTTTGAGAATCTCTCCCGGAGTTTGAGAGATTTGGACTTGAAAGGGTCCCAGTCTTGCCGGGGATTAGGAACCCTTCGCGAGAATGTCCAAAGTTTCAGCGGGATTTCCAAAATGTTGAAAGGAACTCGAAACATGTCAACCTTGGTTTTGAGAATCTCTCCCGGACTTTGAGAGATTTGGACGTGAATGGGTACCAATCTTGTCGGGGATTGGGAACCCTTCGCGAGAATGTCCAAAGTTTCAGCGGGATTTCCAAAATGTTGAAAGGAACTCGAAACATGTCAACCTTGGTTTTGAGAATCTCTCCCGGACTTTGAGAGATTTGGACGTGAAAGGGTACAAATCTTGTCGGGGATTGGGAACCCTTCGCGAGAATGTCTAAAGTTTCAGCGGGATTTCCAAAATGTTGAAAGGAACTCGAAACATGTCAACCTTGGTTTTGAGAATCTCTCCCGGAGTTTGAGAGATCTGGACGTGAAAGGGTACCAATCTTGTCGGGGATTGGGAACCCTTCGCGAGAATGTCCAAAGTTTCAGCGGGATTTCCAAAATGTTGAAAGGAACTCGAAACATGTCAACCTTGGTTTTGAGAATCTCTCCCGGAGTTTGAGAGATTTGGACGTGAAAGGGTACCAATCTTGTCGGGGATTGGGAACCCTTCGCCAGAATGTCCAAAGTTTCAGCGGGATTTCCAAAATGTTGAAAGGAACTCGAAACATGTCAACCTTGGTTTTGAGAATCTCTCCCGGAGTTTGAGAGATTTGGACGTGAATGGGTACCAATCTTGTCAGGGATTGGGAACCCTTCGTGAGAATGTCCAAAGTTTCAGCGGGATTTCCAAAATGTTGAAAGGAACTCGAAACATGTCAACCTTGGTTTTGAGAATCTCTGCCGGAGTTTGAGAGATTTGGACTTGAAAGGGTCCCAGTCTTGTCGGGGATTGGGAACCCTTCGCGAGAATGTCCAAAGTTTCAGCGGGATTTCCAAAATGTTGAAAGGAACTCGAAACATGTCAACCTTGGTTTTGAGAATGTCTCCCGGAGTTTGAGAGATCTGGACGTGAAAGGGTACAAATCTTGTCGGGGATTGGGAACCCTTCGCGAGAATGTCTAAAGTTTCAGCGGGATTTCCAAAATGTTGAAAGGAACTCGAAACATGTCAACCTTGGTTTTGAGAATCTCTCCCGGAGTTTGAGAGATTTGAACGTGAAAGGGTACCAATCTTGTCGGGGATTGGGAACCCTTCGCCAGAATGTCCAAAGTTTCAGCGGGATTTCCAAAATGTTGAAAGAAACTCGAAACATGTCAACCTTGGTTTTGAGAATCTCTCCCGGAGTTTGAGAGATCTGGACGTGAAAGGGTACCAATCTTGTCGGTGATTGGGAACCCTTCGCGAGAATGTCCAAAGTTTCAGCGGGATTTCCAAAATGTTGAAAGGAACTCGAAACATGTCAACCTTGGTTTTGAGAATCTCTCCCGGACTTTGAGAGATTTGGACGTGAAAGGGTACCAATCTTGTCGGGGATTAGGAACCCTTCGCGAGAATGTCCAAAGTTTCAGCGGGATTTCCAAAATGTTGAAAGGAACTCGAAACATGTCAACCTTGGTTTTGAGAATCTCTCCCGGACTTTGAGAGATTTGGACGTGAAAGGGTACCAATCTTGTCGGGGATTGGGAACCCTTCGCCAGAATGTCCAAAGTTTCAGCGGGATTTCCAAAATGTTGAAAGGAACTCGAAACATGTCAACCTTGGTTTTGAGAATCTCTCCCGGAGTTTGAGAGATTTGGACGTGAAAGGGTACCAATCTTGTCAGGGATTGGGAACCCTCCGTGAGAATGTCCAAAGTTTCAGCGGGATTTCCAAAATGTTGAAAGGAACTCGAAACATGTCAACCTTGGTTTTGAGAATCTCTCCCGGAGTTTGAGAGATTTGGACTTGAAAGGGTCCCAGTCTTGCCGGGGATTAGGAACCCTTCGCGAGAATGTCCAAAGTTTCAGCGGGATTTCCAAAATGTTGAAAGGAACTCGAAACATGTCAACCTTGGTTTTGAGAATCTCTCCCGGAGTTTGAGAGATTTGGACGTGAATGGGTACCAATCTTGTCGGGGATTGGGAACCCTTCGCGAGAATGTCCAAAGTTTCAGCGGGATTTCCAAAATGTTGAAAGGAACTCGAAACATGTCAACCTTGGTTTTGAGAATCTCTCCCGGACTTTGAGAGATTTGGACGTGAAAGGGTACCAATCTTGTCGGGGATTAGGAACCCTTCGCGAGAATGTCTAAAGTTTCAGCGGGATTTCCAAAATGTTGAAAGGAACTCGAAACATGTCAACCTTGGTTTTGAGAATCTCTCCCGGGGTTTGAGAGATTTGGACGTGAATGGGTACCAATCTTGTCGGGGATTGGGAACCCTTCGCCAGAATGTCCAAAGTTTCAGGGGGATTTCCAAAATGTTGAAAGGAACTCAAAACATGTCACCCTTGGTTTTGAGAATCTCTCCCGGAGTTTGAGAGATTTGGACGTGAAAGGGTACCAATCTTGTCGGGGATTGGGAACCCTTCGCCAGAATGTCCAAAGTTTCAGCGGGATTTCCAAAATGTTGAAAGGAACTCGAAACATGTCAACCTTGCTTTTGAGAATCTCTCCCGGAGTTTGAGAGATTTGGACGTGAAAGGGCACCAGTCTTGTCGGGGATTGGGAACCCTTCGCGAGAATGTCCAAAGTTTCACCGGGATTTCCAAAATGTTGAAAGGAACTCGAAACATGTCAACCTTGGTTTTGAGAATCTCTCCCGGAGTTTGAGAGATTTGGACGTGAAAGGGTACCAATCTTGTCGGGGATTGGGAACCCTTCGCCAGAATGTCCAAAGTTTCAGCGGGATTTCCAAAATGTTGAAAGGAACTCGAAACATGTCAACCTTGGTTTTGAGAATCTCTCCCGGAGTTTGAGAGATTTGGACGTGAAAGGGTACCAATCTTGTCGGGGATTGGGAACCCTTCGCCAGAATGTCCAAAGTTTCAGCGGGATTTCCAAAATGTTGAAAGGAACTCGAAACATGTCAACCTTGGTTTTGAGAATCTCTCCCGGAGTTTGAGAGATTTGGACGTGAAAGGGTACCAATCTTGTCAGGGATTGGGAACCCTTCATGAGAATGTCCAAAGTTTCAGCGGGATTTCCAAAATGTTGAAAGGAACTCGAACCATGTCAACCTTGGTTTTGAGAATCTCTGCCGGAGTTTGAGAGATTTGGACTTGAAAGGGTCCCAGTCTTGCCGGGGATTAGGAACCCTTCGCGAGAATGTCCAAAGTTTCAGCGGGATTTCCAAAATGTTGAAAGGAACTCGAAACATGTCAACCTTGGTTTTGAGAATGTCTCCCGGAGTTTGAGAGATCTGGACGTGAAAGGGTACAAATCTTGTCGGGGATTGGGAACCCTTCGCGAGAATGTCTAAAGTTTCAGCGGGATTTCCAAAATGTTGAAAGGAACTCGAAACATGTCAACCTTGGTTTTGAGAATCTCTCCCGGAGTTTGAGAGATTTGGACGTGAAAGGGTACCAATCTTGTCGGGGATTGGGAACCCTTCGCGACAATGTCCAAAGTTTCAGCGGGATTTCCAAAATGTTGAAAGGAACTCGAAACATGTCAACCTTGGTTTTGAGAATCTCTCCCGGAGTTTGAGAGATTTGGACGTGAAAGGGTACCAATCTTGTCGGGGATTGGGAACCCTTCGCCAGAATGTCCAAAGTTTCAGCGGGATTTCCAAAATGTTGAAAGGAACTCGAAACATGTCAACCTTGGTTTTGAGAATCTCTCCCGGACTTTGAGAGATTTGGACGTGAAAGGGTACAAATCTTGTCGGGGATTGGGAACCCTTCGCGAGAATGTCTAAAGTTTCAGCGGGATTTCCAAAATGTTGAAAGGAACTCGAAACATGTCAACCTTGGTTTTGAGAATCTCTCCCGGAGTTTGAGAGATCTGGACGTGAAAGGGTACCAATCTTGTCGGGGATTGGGAACCCTTCGCGAGAATGTCCAAAGTTTCAGCGGGATTTCCAAAATGTTGAAAGGAACTCGAAACATATCAACCTTGGTTTTGAGAATCTCTCCCGGAGTTTGAGAGATTTGGACGTGAAAGGGTACCAATCTTGTCGGGGATTGGGAACCCTTCACCAGAATGTCCAAAGTTTCAGCGGGATTTCCAAAATGTTGAAAGGAACTCGAAACATGTCAACCTTGGTTTTGAGAATCTCTCCCGGAGTTTGAGAGATTTGGACGTGAAAGGGTACCAATCTTGTCGGGGATTGGGAACCCTTCGCCAGAATGTCCAAAGTTTCAGCGGGATTTCCAAAATGTTGAAAGGAACTCGAAACATGTCAACCTTGGTTTTGAGAATCTCTCCCGGAGTTTGAGAGATTTGGACGTGAAAGGGTACCAATCTTGTCAGGGATTGGGAACCCTTCGTGAGAATGTCCAAAGTTTCAGCGGGATTTCCAAAATGTTGAAAGGAACTCGAAACATGTCAACCTTGGTTTTGAGAATCTCTGCCGGAGTTTGAGAGATTTGGACTTGAAAGGGTCCCAGTCTTGCCGGGGATTAGGAACCCTTCGCGAGAATGTCCAAAGTTTCAGCGGGATTTCCAAAATGTTGAAAGGAACTCGAAACATGTCAACCTTGGTTTTGAGAATGTCTCCCGGAGTTTGAGAGATCTGGACGTGAAAGGGTACCAATCTTGTCGGGGATTGGGAACCCTTCGCGAGAATGTCTAAAGTTTCAGCGGGATTTCCAAAATGTTGAAAGGAACTCGAAACATGTCAACCTTGGTTTTGAGAATCTCTCCCGGAGTTTGAGAGATTTGGACGTGAAAGGGTACCAATCTTGTCGGGGATTGGGAACCCTTCGCCAGAATGTCCAAAGTTTCAGCGGGATTTCCAAAATGTTGAAAGGAACTCGAAACATGTCAACCTTGGTTTTGAGAATCTCTCCCGGAGTTTGAGAGATCTGGACGTGAAAGGGTACAAATCTTGTCGGGGATTGGGAACCCTTCGCGAGAATGTCTAAAGTTTCAGCGGGATTTCCAAAATGTTGAAAGGAACTCGAAACATGTCAACCTTGGTTTTGAGAATCTCTCCCGGAGTTTGAGAGATTTGGACGTGAAAGGGTACCAATCTTGTCGGGGATTGGGAACCCTTCGCCAGAATGTCCAAAGTTTCAGCGGGATTTCCAAAATGTTGAAAGGAACTCGAAACATGTCAACCTTGGTTTTGAGAATCTCTCCCGGACTTTGAGAGATTTGGACGTGAAAGGGTACAAATCTTGTCGGGGATTGGGAACCCTTCGCGAGAATGTCTAAAGTTTCAGCGGGATTTCCAAAATGTTGAAAGGAACTCGAAACATGTCAACCTTGGTTTTGAGAATCTCTCCCGGAGTTTGAGAGATCTGGACGTGAAAGGGTACAAATCTTGTCGGGGATTGGGAACCCTTCGCGAGAATGTCCAAAGTTTCAGCGGGATTTCCAAAATGTTGAAAGGAACTCGAAACATATCAACCTTGGTTTTGAGAATCTCTCCCGGAGTTTGAGAGATTTGGACGTGAAAGGGTACCAATCTTGTCGGGGATTGGGAACCCTTCACCAGAATGTCCAAAGTTTCAGCGGGATTTCCAAAATGTTGAAAGGAACTCGAAACATGTCAACCTTGGTTTTGAGAATCTCTCCCGGAGTTTGAGAGATTTGGACGTGAAAGGGTACCAATCTTGTCGGGGATTGGGAACCCTTCGCCAGAATGTCCAAAGTTTCAGCGGGATTTCCAAAATGTTGAAAGGAACTCGAAACATGTCAACCTTGGTTTTGAGAATCTCTCCCGGAGTTTGAGAGATTTGGACGTGAAAGGGTACCAATCTTGTCAGGGATTGGGAACCCTTCGTGAGAATGTCCAAAGTTTCAGCGGGATTTCCAAAATGTTGAAAGGAACTCGAAACATGTCAACCTTGGTTTTGAGAATCTCTGCCGGAGTTTGAGAGATTTGGACTTGAAAGGGTCCCAGTCTTGCCGGGGATTAGGAACCCTTCGCGAGAATGTCCAAAGTTTCAGCGGGATTTCCAAAATGTTGAAAGGAACTCGAAACATGTCAACCTTGGTTTTGAGAATGTCTCCCGGAGTTTGAGAGATCTGGACGTGAAAGGGTACCAATCTTGTCGGGGATTGGGAACCCTTCGCGAGAATGTCTAAAGTTTCAGCGGGATTTCCAAAATGTTGAAAGGAACTCGAAACATGTCAACCTTGGTTTTGAGAATCTCTCCCGGAGTTTGAGAGATTTGGACGTGAAAGGGTACCAATCTTGTCGGGGATTGGGAACCCTTCGCCAGAATGTCCAAAGTTTCAGCGGGATTTCCAAAATGTTGAAAGGAACTCGAAACATGTCAACCTTGGTTTTGAGAATCTCTCCCGGAGTTTGAGAGATCTGGACGTGAAAGGGTACAAATCTTGTCGGGGATTGGGAACCCTTCGCGAGAATGTCTAAAGTTTCAGCGGGATTTCCAAAATGTTGAAAGGAACTCGAAACATGTCAACCTTGGTTTTGAGAATCTCTCCCGGAGTTTGAGAGATTTGGACGTGAAAGGGTACCAATCTTGTCGGGGATTGGGAACCCTTCGCGAGAATGTCCAAAGTTTCAGCGGGATTTCCAAAATGTTGAAAGGAACTCGAAACATGTCAACCTTGGTTTTGAGAATCTCTCCCGGAGTTTGAGAGATCTGGACGTGAAAGGGTACCAATGTTGTCGGGGATCGGGAACCCTTCGCGAGAATGTCCAAAGTTTCAGCGGGATTTCCAAAATGTTGAAAGGAACTCGAAACATGTCAACCTTGGTTTTGAGAATCTCTCCCGGAGTTTGAGAGATTTGGACGTGAAAGGGTACAAATCTTGTCGGGGATTGGGAACCCTTCACCAGAATGTCCAAAGTTTCAGCGGGATTTCCAAAATGTTGAAAGGAACTCGAAACATGTCAAGCTTGGTTTTGAGAATCTCTCCCGGAGTTTGAGAGATTTGGACGTGAAAGGGTACCAATCTTGTCGGGGATTGGGAACCCTTCGCCAGAATGTCCAAAGTTTCAGCGGGATTTCCAAAATGTTGAAAGGAACTCGAAACATGTCAACCTTGGTTTTGAGAATCTCTCCCGGAGTTTGAGAGATTTGGACGTGAAAGGGCACCAGTCTTGTCGGGGATTGGGAACCCTTCGCGAGAATGTCCAAAGTTTCACCGGGATTTCCAAAATGTTGAAAGGAACTCGAAACATGTCAACCTTGGTTTTGAGAATCTCTCCCGGAGTTTGAGAGATTTGGACGTGAAAGCGTACCAATCTTGTCGGGGATTGGGAACCCTTCGCGAGAATGTCCAAAGTTTCAGCGGGATTTCCAAAATGTTGAAAGGAATTCGAAACATGTCAACCTTGGTTTTGAGAATCTCTGCCGGAGTTTGAGAGATTTGGACGTGAAAGGGTACCAATCTTGTCGGGGATTGGGAACCCTTCGCCAGAATGTCCAAAGTTTCAGCGGGATTTCCAAAATGTTGAAAGGAACTCGAAACATGTCAACCTTGGTTTTGAGAATCTCTCCCGGACTTTGAGAGATTTGGACGTGAAAGGGTACCAATCTTGTCGGGGATTGGGAACCCTTCGCGACAATGTCCAAAGTTTCAGCGGGATTTCCAAAATGTTGAAAGGAACTCGAAACATGTCAACCTTGGTTTTGAGAATCTCTCCCGGAGTTTGAGAGATCTGGACGTGAAAGGGTACCAATCTTGTCGGGGATTGGGAACCCTTCGCGAGAATGTCCAAAGTTTCAGCGGGATTTCCAAAATGTTGAAAGGAACTCGAAACATGTCAACCTTGGTTTTGAGAATCTCTCCCGGAGTTTGAGAGATCTGGACGTGAAAGGGTACCAATCTTGTCGGGGATTGGGAACCCTTCGCGAGAATGTCCAAAGTTTCAGCGGGATTTCCAAAATGTTGAAAGGAACTCGAAACATATCAACCTTGGTTTTGAGAATCTCTCCCGGAGTTTGAGAGATTTGGACGTGAAAGGGTACCAATCTTGTCGGGGATTGGGAACCCTTCACCAGAATGTCCAAAGTTTCAGCGGGATTTCCAAAATGTTGAAAGGAACTCGAAACATGTCAACCTTGGTTTTGAGAATCTCTCCCGGAGTTTGAGAGATTTGGACGTGAAAGGGTACCAATCTTGTCGGGGATTGGGAACCCTTCGCCAGAATGTCCAAAGTTTCAGCGGGATTTCCAAAATGTTGAAAGGAACTCGAAACATGTCAACCTTGGTTTTGAGAATCTCTCCCGGAGTTTGAGAGATTTGGACGTGAAAGGGTACCAATCTTGTCAGGGATTGGGAACCCTTCGTGAGAATGTCCAAAGTTTCAGCGGGATTTCCAAAATGTTGAAAGGAACTCGAAACATGTCAACCTTGGTTTTGAGAATCTCTGCCGGAGTTTGAGAGATTTGGACTTGAAAGGGTCCCAGTCTTGCCGGGGATTAGGAACCCTTCGCGAGAATGTCCAAAGTTTCAGCGGGATTTCCAAAATGTTGAAAGGAACTCGAAACATGTCAACCTTGGTTTTGAGAATGTCTCCCGGAGTTTGAGAGATCTGGACGTGAAAGGGTACCAATCTTGTCGGGGATTGGGAACCCTTCGCGAGAATGTCTAAAGTTTCAGCGGGATTTCCAAAATGTTGAAAGGAACTCGAAACATGTCAACCTTGGTTTTGAGAATCTCTCCCGGAGTTTGAGAGATTTGGACGTGAAAGGGTACCAATCTTGTCGGGGATTGGGAACCCTTCGCCAGAATGTCCAAAGTTTCAGCGGGATTTCCAAAATGTTGAAAGGAACTCGAAACATGTCAACCTTGGTTTTGAGAATCTCTCCCGGAGTTTGAGAGATCTGGACGTGAAAGGGTACAAATCTTGTCGGGGATTGGGAACCCTTCGCGAGAATGTCTAAAGTTTCAGCGGGATTTCCAAAATGTTGAAAGGAACTCGAAACATGTCAACCTTGGTTTTGAGAATCTCTCCCGGAGTTTGAGAGATTTGGACGTGAAAGGGTACCAATCTTGTCGGGGATTGGGAACCCTTCGCCAGAATGTCCAAAGTTTCAGCGGGATTTCCAAAATGTTGAAAGGAACTCGAAACATGTCAACCTTGGTTTTGAGAATCTCTCCCGGACTTTGAGAGATTTGGACGTGAAAGGGTACCAATCTTGTCGGGGATTGGGAACCCTTCGCGAGAATGTCTAAAGTTTCAGCGGGATTTCCAAAATGTTGAAAGGAACTCGAAACATGTCAACCTTGGTTTTGAGAATCTCTCCCGGAGTTTGAGAGATCTGGACGTGAAAGGGTACAAATCTTGTCGGGGATTGGGAACCCTTCGCGAGAATGTCCAAAGTTTCAGCGGGATTTCCAAAATGTTGAAAGGAACTCGAAACATATCAACCTTGGTTTTGAGAATCTCTCCCGGAGTTTGAGAGATTTGGACGTGAAAGGGTACCAATCTTGTCGGGGATTGGGAACCCTTCACCAGAATGTCCAAAGTTTCAGCGGGATTTCCAAAATGTTGAAAGGAACTCGAAACATGTCAACCTTGGTTTTGAGAATCTCTCCCGGAGTTTGAGAGATTTGGACGTGAAAGGGTACCAATCTTGTCGGGGATTGGGAACCCTTCGCCAGAATGTCCAAAGTTTCAGCGGGATTTCCAAAATGTTGAAAGGAACTCGAAACATGTCAACCTTGGTTTTGAGAATCTCTCCCGGAGTTTGAGAGATTTGGACGTGAAAGGGTACCAATCTTGTCAGGGATTGGGAACCCTTCGTGAGAATGTCCAAAGTTTCAGCGGGATTTCCAAAATGTTGAAAGGAACTCGAAACATGTCAACCTTGGTTTTGAGAATCTCTGCCGGAGTTTGAGAGATTTGGACTTGAAAGGGTCCCAGTCTTGCCGGGGATTAGGAACCCTTCGCGAGAATGTCCAAAGTTTCAGCGGGATTTCCAAAATGTTGAAAGGAACTCGAAACATGTCAACCTTGGTTTTGAGAATGTCTCCCGGAGTTTGAGAGATCTGGACGTGAAAGGGTACCAATCTTGTCGGGGATTGGGAACCCTTCGCGAGAATGTCTAAAGTTTCAGCGGGATTTCCAAAATGTTGAAAGGAACTCGAAACATGTCAACCTTGGTTTTGAGAATCTCTCCCGGAGTTTGAGAGATTTGGACGTGAAAGGGTACCAATCTTGTCGGGGATTGGGAACCCTTCGCCAGAATGTCCAAAGTTTCAGCGGGATTTCCAAAATGTTGAAAGGAACTCGAAACATGTCAACCTTGGTTTTGAGAATCTCTCCCGGAGTTTGAGAGATCTGGACGTGAAAGGGTACAAATCTTGTCGGGGATTGGGAACCCTTCGCGAGAATGTCTAAAGTTTCAGCGGGATTTCCAAAATGTTGAAAGGAACTCGAAACATGTCAACCTTGGTTTTGAGAATCTCTCCCGGAGTTTGAGAGATTTGGACGTGAAAGGGTACCAATCTTGTCGGGGATTGGGAACCCTTCGCGAGAATGTCCAAAGTTTCAGCGGGATTTCCAAAATGTTGAAAGG
Source organism: Streptopelia decaocto (assembly GCF_964273445.1). Lineage (NCBI taxonomy): Eukaryota > Metazoa > Chordata > Aves > Columbiformes > Columbidae > Streptopelia > Streptopelia decaocto. The sequence continues at coordinate 48,122 of NW_028115253.1, read as the reverse complement.
AACTCGAAACATGTCAACCTTGGTTTTGAGAATCTCTCCCGGAGTTTGAGAGATCTGGACGTGAAAGGGTACCAATGTTGTCGGGGATCGGGAACCCTTCGCGAGAATGTCCAAAGTTTCAGCGGGATTTCCAAAATGTTGAAAGGAACTCGAAACATGTCAACCTTGGTTTTGAGAATCTCTGCCGGAGTTTGAGAGATTTGGACGTGAAAGGGTACAAATCTTGTCGGGGATTGGGAACCCTTCACCAGAATGTCCAAAGTTTCAGCGGGATTTCCAAAATGTTGAAAGGAACTCGAAACATGTCAAGCTTGGTTTTGAGAATCTCTCCCGGAGTTTGAGAGATTTGGACGTGAAAGGGTACCAATCTTGTCGGGGATTGGGAACCCTTCGCCAGAATGTCCAAAGTTTCAGCGGGATTTCCAAAATGTTGAAAGGAACTCGAAACATGTCAACCTTGGTTTTGAGAATCTCTCCCGGAGTTTGAGAGATTTGGACGTGAAAGGGCACCAGTCTTGTCGGGGATTGGGAACCCTTCGCGAGAATGTCCAAAGTTTCACCGGGATTTCCAAAATGTTGAAAGGAACTCGAAACATGTCAACCTTGGTTTTGAGAATCTCTCCCGGAGTTTGAGAGATTTGGACGTGAAAGCGTACCAATCTTGTCGGGGATTGGGAACCCTTCGCGAGAATGTCCAAAGTTTCAGCGGGATTTCCAAAATGTTGAAAGGAATTCGAAACATGTCAACCTTGGTTTTGAGAATCTCTGCCGGAGTTTGAGAGATTTGGACGTGAAAGGGTACCAATCTTGTCGGGGATTGGGAACCCTTCGCCAGAATGTCCAAAGTTTCAGCGGGATTTCCAAAATGTTGAAAGGAACTCGAAACATGTCAACCTTGGTTTTGAGAATCTCTCCCGGACTTTGAGAGATTTGGACGTGAAAGGGTACCAATCTTGTCGGGGATTGGGAACCCTTCGCGACAATGTCCAAAGTTTCAGCGGGATTTCCAAAATGTTGAAAGGAACTCGAAACATGTCAACCTTGGTTTTGAGAATCTCTCCCGGAGTTTGAGAGATCTGGACGTGAAAGGGTACCAATCTTGTCGGGGATTGGGAACCCTTCGCGAGAATGTCCAAAGTTTCAGCGGGATTTCCAAAATGTTGAAAGGAACTCGAAACATGTCAACCTTGGTTTTGAGAATCTCTGCCGGAGTTTGAGAGATTTGGACGTGAAAGGGTACCAATCTTGTCGGGGATTAGGAACCCTTCGCGAGAATGTCCAAAGTTTCAGCGGGATTTCCAAAATGTTGAAAGGAACTCGAAACATGTCAACCTTGGTTTTGAGAATCTCTCCCGGACTTTGAGAGATTTGGACGTGAAAGGGTACCAATCTTGTCGGGGATTGGGAACCCTTCGCCAGAATGTCCAAAGTTTCAGCGGGATTTCCAAAATGTTGAAAGGAATTCGAAACATGTCAAGCTTGGTTTTGAGAATCTCTCCCGGAGTTTGAGAGATTTGGACGTGAAAGGGTACCAATCTTGTCGGGGATTGGGAACCCTTCGCCAGAATGTCCAAAGTTTCAGCGGGATTTCCAAAATGTTGAAAGGAACTCGAAACATGTCAACCTTGGTTTTGAGAATCTCTCCCGGACTTTGAGAGATTTGGACGTGAAAGGGTACCAATCTTGTCGGGGATTGGGAACCCTTCGCGACAATGTCCAAAGTTTCAGCGGGATTTCCAAAATGTTGAAAGGAACTCGAAACATGTCAACCTTGGTTTTGAGAATCTCTCCCGGAGTTTGAGAGATCTGGACGTGAAAGGGTACCAATCTTGTCGGGGATTGGGAACCCTTCGCGAGAATGTCCAAAGTTTCAGCGGGATTTCCAAAATGTTGAAAGGAACTCGAAACATGTCAACCTTGGTTTTGAGAATCTCTCCCGGAGTTTGAGAGATTTGGACGTGAAAGGGTACCAATCTTGTCGGGGATTAGGAACCCTTCGCGAGAATGTCCAAAGTTTCAGCGGGATTTCCAAAATGTTGAAAGGAACTCGAAACATGTCACCCTTGGTTTTGAGAATCTCTCCCGGAGTTTGAGAGATTTGGACGTGAAAGGGTACCAATCTTGTCGGGGATTGGGAACCCTTCGCCAGAATGTCCAAAGTTTCAGCGGGATTTCCAAAATGTTGAAAGGAACTCGAAACATGTCAACCTTGGTTTTGAGAATCTCTCCCGGAGTTTGAGAGATTTGGACGTGAAAGGGTACCAATCTTGTCAGGGATTGGGAACCCTTCGTGAGAATGTCCAAAGTTTCAGCGGGATTTCCAAAATGTTGAAAGGAACTCGAAACATGTCAACCTTGGTTTTGAGAATCTCTCCCGGAGTTTGAGAGATTTGGACTTGAAAGGGTCCCAGTCTTGCCGGGGATTAGGAACCCTTCGCGAGAATGTCCAAAGTTTCAGCGGGATTTCCAAAATGTTGAAAGGAACTCGAAACATGTCAACCTTGGTTTTGAGAATCTCTCCCGGAGTTTGAGAGATTTGGACGTGAATGGGTACCAATCTTGTCGGGGATTGGGAACCCTTCGCGAGAATGTCCAAAGTTTCAGCGGGATTTCCAAAATGTTGAAAGGAACTCGAAACATGTCAACCTTGGTTTTGAGAATCTCTCCCGGAGTTTGAGAGATTTGGACGTGAAAGGGTACCAATCTTGTCGGGGATTGGGAACCCTTCGCCAGAATGTCCAAAGTTTCAGCGGGATTTCCAAAATGTTGAAAGGAATTCGAAACATGTCAACCTTTGTTTTGAGAATCTCTCCCGGACTTTGAGAGATTTGGACGTGAAAGGGTACCAATCTTGTCGGGGATTGGGAACCCTTCGCCAGAATGTCCAAAGTTTCAGCGGGATTTCCAAAATGTTGAAAGGAACTCGAAACATGTCAACCTTGGTTTTGAGAATCTCTCCCGGAGTTTGAGAGATTTGGACGTGAAAGGGTACCAATCTTGTCGGGGATTGGGAACCCTTCGCCAGAATGTCCAAAGTTTCAGCGGGATTTCCAAAATGTTGAAAGGAACTCGAAACATGTCAACCTTGGTTTTGAGAATCTCTCCCGGAGTTTGAGAGATTTGGACGTGAAAGGGTACCAATCTTGTCGGGGATTGGGAACCCTTCGCCAGAATGTCCAAAGTTTCAGCGGGAGTTCCAAAATGTTGAAAGGAACTCGAAACATGTCAACCTTGGTTTTGAGAATCTCTCCCGGAGTTTGAGAGATTTGGACGTGAAAGGGTACCAATCTTGTCGGGGATTGGGAACCCTTCGCCAGAATGTCCAAAGTTTCAGCGGGATTTCCAAAATGTTGAAAGGAACTCGAAACATGTCAACCTTGGTTTTGAGAATCTCTCCCGGAGTTTGAGAGATTTGGACGTGAAAGGGTACCAATCTTGTCGGGGATTGGGAACCCTTCGCCAGAATGTCCAAAGTTTCAGCGGGATTTCCAAAATGTTGAAAGGAACTCGAAACATGTCAACCTTGGTTTTGAGAATCTCTCCCGGAGTTTGAGAGATTTGGACGTGAAAGGGTACCAATCTTGTCGGGGATTGGGAACCCTTCGCGAGAATGTCCAAAGTTTCAGCGGGATTTCCAAAATGTTGAAAGGAATTCGAAACATGTCAACCTTGGTTTTGAGAATCTCTGCCGGAGTTTGAGAGATTTGGACGTGAAAGGGTACCAATCTTGTCGGGGATTGGGAACCCTTCGCCAGAATGTCCAAAGTTTCAGCGGGATTTCCAAAATGTTGAAAGGAACTCGAAACATGTCAACCTTGGTTTTGAGAATCTCTCCCGGAGTTTGAGAGATTTGGACGTGAAAGGGTACCAATCTTGTCGGGGATTGGGAACCCTTCGCCAGAATGTCCAAAGTTTCAGCGGGATTTCCAAAATGTTGAAAGGAACTCGAAACATGTCAACCTTGGTTTTGAGAATCTCTCCCGGAGTTTGAGAGATTTGGACGTGAAAGGGCACCAGTCTTGTCGGGGATTGGGAACCCTTCGCGAGAATGTCCAAAGTTTCACCGGGATTTCCAAAATGTTGAAAGGAACTCGAAACATGTCAACCTTGGTTTTGAGAATCTCTCCCGGAGTTTGAGAGATTTGGACGTGAAAGCGTACCAATCTTGTCGGGGATTGGGAACCCTTCGCGAGAATGTCCAAAGTTTCAGCGGGATTTCCAAAATGTTGAAAGGAATTCGAAACATGTCAACCTTGGTTTTGAGAATCTCTGCCGGAGTTTGAGAGATTTGGACGTGAAAGGGTACCAATCTTGTCGGGGATTGGGAACCCTTCGCCAGAATGTCCAAAGTTTCAGCGGGATTTCCAAAATGTTGAAAGGAACTCGAAACATGTCAACCTTGGTTTTGAGAATCTCTCCCGGACTTTGAGAGATTTGGACGTGAAAGGGTACCAATCTTGTCGGGGATTGGGAACCCTTCGCGACAATGTCCAAAGTTTCAGCGGGATTTCCAAAATGTTGAAAGGAACTCGAAACATGTCAACCTTGGTTTTGAGAATCTCTCCCGGAGTTTGAGAGATCTGGACGTGAAAGGGTACCAATCTTGTCGGGGATTGGGAACCCTTCGCGAGAATGTCCAAAGTTTCAGCGGGATTTCCAAAATGTTGAAAGGAACTCGAAACATGTCAACCTTGGTTTTGAGAATCTCTCCCGGAGTTTGAGAGATTTGGACGTGAAAGGGTACCAATCTTGTCGGGGATTAGGAACCCTTCGCGAGAATGTCCAAAGTTTCAGCGGGATTTCCAAAATGTTGAAAGGAACTCGAAACATGTCAACCTTGGTTTTGAGAATCTCTCCCGGACTTTGAGAGATTTGGACGTGAAAGGGTACCAATCTTGTCGGGGATTGGGAACCCTTCGCCAGAATGTCCAAAGTTTCAGCGGGATTTCCAAAATGTTGAAAGGAATTCGAAACATGTCAAGCTTGGTTTTGAGAATCTCTCCCGGAGTTTGAGAGATTTGGACGTGAAAGGGTACCAATCTTGTCGGGGATTGGGAACCCTTCGCCAGAATGTCCAAAGTTTCAGCGGGATTTCCAAAATGTTGAAAGGAACTCGAAACATGTCAACCTTGGTTTTGAGAATCTCTCCCGGACTTTGAGAGATTTGGACGTGAAAGGGTACCAATCTTGTCGGGGATTGGGAACCCTTCGCGACAATGTCCAAAGTTTCAGCGGGATTTCCAAAATGTTGAAAGGAACTCGAAACATGTCAACCTTGGTTTTGAGAATCTCTCCCGGAGTTTGAGAGATCTGGACGTGAAAGGGTACCAATCTTGTCGGGGATTGGGAACCCTTCGCGAGAATGTCCAAAGTTTCAGCGGGATTTCCAAAATGTTGAAAGGAACTCGAAACATGTCAACCTTGGTTTTGAGAATCTCTCCCGGAGTTTGAGAGATTTGGACGTGAAAGGGTACCAATCTTGTCGGGGATTAGGAACCCTTCGCGAGAATGTCCAAAGTTTCAGCGGGATTTCCAAAATGTTGAAAGGAACTCGAAACATGTCACCCTTGGTTTTGAGAATCTCTCCCGGAGTTTGAGAGATTTGGACGTGAAAGGGTACCAATCTTGTCGGGGATTGGGAACCCTTCGCCAGAATGTCCAAAGTTTCAGCGGGATTTCCAAAATGTTGAAAGGAACTCGAAACATGTCAACCTTGGTTTTGAGAATCTCTCCCGGAGTTTGAGAGATTTGGACGTGAAAGGGTACCAATCTTGTCAGGGATTGGGAACCCTTCGCGAGAATGTCCAAAGTTTCAGCGGGATTTCCAAAATGTTGAAAGGAACTCGAAACATGTCAACCTTGGTTTTGAGAATCTCTCCCGGAGTTTGAGAGATTTGGACTTGAAAGGGTCCCAGTCTTGCCGGGGATTAGGAACCCTTCGCGAGAATGTCCAAAGTTTCAGCGGGATTTCCAAAATGTTGAAAGGAACTCGAAACATGTCAACCTTGGTTTTGAGAATCTCTCCCGGAGTTTGAGAGATTTGGACGTGAATGGGTACCAATCTTGTCGGGGATTGGGAACCCTTCGCGAGAATGTCCAAAGTTTCAGCGGGATTTCCAAAATGTTGAAAGGAACTCGAAACATGTCAACCTTGGTTTTGAGAATCTCTCCCGGAGTTTGAGAGATTTGGACGTGAAAGGGTACCAATCTTGTCGGGGATTGGGAACCCTTCGTGAGAATGTCCAAAGTTTCAGCGGGATTTCCAAAATGTTGAAAGGAATTCGAAACATGTCAACCTTTGTTTTGAGAATCTCTCCCGGACTTTGAGAGATTTGGACGTGAAAGGGTACCAATCTTGTCGGGGATTGGGAACCCTTCGCCAGAATGTCCAAAGTTTCAGCGGGATTTCCAAAATGTTGAAAGGAACTCGAAACATGTCAACCTTGGTTTTGAGAATCTCTCCCGGAGTTTGAGAGATTTGGACGTGAAAGGGTACCAATCTTGTCGGGGATTGGGAACCCTTCGCCAGAATGTCCAAAGTTTCAGCGGGATTTCCAAAATGTTGAAAGGAACTCGAAACATGTCAACCTTGGTTTTGAGAATCTCTCCCGGAGTTTGAGAGATTTGGACGTGAAAGGGTACCAATCTTGTCGGGGATTGGGAACCCTTCGCCAGAATGTCCAAAGTTTCAGCGGGAGTTCCAAAATGTTGAAAGGAACTCGAAACATGTCAACCTTGGTTTTGAGAATCTCTCCCGGAGTTTGAGAGATTTGGACGTGAAAGGGTACCAATCTTGTCGGGGATTGGGAACCCTTCGCCAGAATGTCCAAAGTTTCAGCGGGATTTCCAAAATGTTGAAAGGAACTCGAAACATGTCAACCTTGGTTTTGAGAATCTCTCCCGGAGTTTGAGAGATTTGGACGTGAAAGGGTACCAATCTTGTCGGGGATTGGGAACCCTTCGCCAGAATGTCCAAAGTTTCAGCGGGATTTCCAAAATGTTGAAAGGAACTCGAAACATGTCAACCTTGGTTTTGAGAATCTCTCCCGGAGTTTGAGAGATTTGGACGTGAAAGGGTACCAATCTTGTCGGGGATTGGGAACCCTTCGCGAGAATGTCCAAAGTTTCAGCGGGATTTCCAAAATGTTGAAAGGAATTCGAAACATGTCAACCTTGGTTTTGAGAATCTCTGCCGGAGTTTGAGAGATTTGGACGTGAAAGGGTACCAATCTTGTCGGGGATTGGGAACCCTTCGCCAGAATGTCCAAAGTTTCAGCGGGATTTCCAAAATGTTGAAAGGAACTCGAAACATGTCAACCTTGGTTTTGAGAATCTCTCCCGGACTTTGAGAGATTTGGACGTGAAAGGGTACCAATCTTGTCGGGGATTGGGAACCCTTCACCAGAATGTCCAAAGTTTCAGCGGGATTTCCAAAATGTTGAAAGGAACTCGAAACATGTCAACCTTGGTTTTGAGAATCTCTCCCGGAGTTTGAGAGATCTGGACGTGAAAGGGTACCAATCTTGTCGGGGATTGGGAACCCTTCGCGAGAATGTCCAAAGTTTCAGCGGGATTTCCAAAATGTTGAAAGGAACTCGAAACATGTCAACCTTGGTTTTGAGAATCTCTCCCGGAGTTTGAGAGATCTGGACGTGAAAGGGTACAAATCTTGTCGGGGATTGGGAACCCTTCGCGAGAATGTCTAAAGTTTCAGCGGGATTTCCAAAATGTTGAAAGGAACTCGAAACATGTCAACCTTGGTTTTGAGAATCTCTCCCGGAGTTTGAGAGATTTGGACGTGAAAGGGTACCAATCTTGTCGGGGATTGGGAACCCTTCGCGAGAATGTCCAAAGTTTCAGCGGGATTTCCAAAATGTTGAAAGGAACTCGAAACATGTCAACCTTGGTTTTGAGAATCTCTCCCGGAGTTTGAGAGATCTGGACGTGAAAGGGTACCAATCTTGTCGGGGATTGGGAACCCTTCGCGAGAATGTCCAAAGTTTCAGCGGGATTTCCAAAATGTTGAAAGGAACTCGAAACATGTCAACCTTGGTTTTGAGAATCTCTCCCGGAGTTTGAGAGATTTGGACGTGAAAGGGTACCAATCTTGTCGGGGATTGGGAACCCTTCACCAGAATGTCCAAAGTTTCAGCGGGATTTCCAAAATGTTGAAAGGAACTCGAAACATGTCAACCTTGGTTTTGAGAATCTCTCCCGGACTTTGAGAGATTTGGACGTGAAAGGGTACCAATCTTGTCGGGGATTGGGAACCCTTCGCGAGAATGCCCAAAGTTTCAGCGGGATTTCCAAAATGTTGAAAGGAATTCGAAACATGTCAAGCTTGGTTTTGAGAATCTCTCCCGGAGTTTGAGAGATTTGGACGTGAAAGGGTACCAATCTTGTCGGGGATTGGGAACCCTTCGCCAGAATGTCCAAAGTTTCAGCGGGATTTCCAAAATGTTGAAAGGAACTCGAAACATGTCAACCTTGGTTTTGAGAATCTCTCCCGGACTTTGAGAGATTTGGACGTGAAAGGGTACCAATCTTGTCGGGGATTGGGAACCCTTCGCGACAATGTCCAAAGTTTCAGCGGGATTTCCAAAATGTTGAAAGGAACTCGAAACATGTCAACCTTGGTTTTGAGAATCTCTCCCGGAGTTTGAGAGATCTGGACGTGAAAGGGTACCAATCTTGTCGGGGATTGGGAACCCTTCGCGAGAATGTCCAAAGTTTCAGCGGGATTTCCAAAATGTTGAAAGGAACTCGAAACATGTCAACCTTGGTTTTGAGAATCTCTCCCGGAGTTTGAGAGATTTGGACGTGAAAGGGTACCAATCTTGTCGGGGATTAGGAACCCTTCGCGAGAATGTCCAAAGTTTCACCGGGATTTCCAAAATGTTGAAAGGAACTCGAAACATGTCAACCTTGGTTTTGAGAATCTCTCCCGGACTTTGAGAGATTTGGACGTGAAAGGGTACCAATCTTGTCGGGGATTGGGAACCCTTCGCCAGAATGTCCAAAGTTTCAGCGGGATTTCCAAAATGTTGAAAGGAACTCGAAACATGTCAACCTTGGTTTTGAGAATCTCTCTCGGAGTTTGAGAGATTTGGACGTGAAAGGGTACCAATCTTGTCAGGGATTGGGAACCCTTCGTGAGAATGTCCAAAGTTTCAGCGGGATTTCCAAAATGTTGAAAGGAACTCGAAACATGTCAACCTTGGTTTTGAGAATCTCTCCCGGAGTTTGAGAGATTTGGACTTGAAAGGGTCCCAGTCTTGCCGGGGATTAGGAACCCTTCGCGAGAATGTCCAAAGTTTCAGCGGGATTTCCAAAATGTTGAAAGGAACTCGAAACATGTCAACCTTGGTTTTGAGAATCTCTCCCGGAGTTTGAGAGATTTGGACGTGAATGGGTACCAATCTTGTCGGGGATTGGGAACCCTTCGCGAGAATGTCCAAAGTTTCAGCGGGATTTCCAAAATGTTGAAAGGAACTCGAAACATGTCAACCTTGGTTTTGAGAATCTCTCCCGGACTTTGAGAGATTTGGACGTGAAAGGGTACCAATCTTGTCGGGGATTAGGAACCCTTCGCGAGAATGTCCAAAGTTTCAGCGGGATTTCCAAAATGTTGAAAGGAACTCGAAACATGTCAACCTTGGTTTTGAGAATCTCTCCCGGAGTTTGAGAGATTTGGACGTGAATGGGTACCAATCTTGTCGGGGATTGGGAACCCTTCGCCAGAATGTCCAAAGTTTCAGGGGGATTTCCAAAATGTTGAAAGGAACTCAAAACATGTCACCCTTGGTTTTGAGAATCTCTCCCGGAGTTTGAGAGATTTGGACGTTAAAGGGTACCAATCTTGTCGGGGATTGGGAACCCTTCGCCAGAATGTCCAAAGTTTCAGGGGGATTTCCAAAATGTTGAAAGGAACTCAAAACATGTCACCCTTGGTTTTGAGAATCTCTCCCGGAGTTTGAGAGATTTGGACGTTAAAGGGTACCAATCTTGTCGGGGATTGGGAACCCTTCGCCAGAATGTCCAAAGTTTCAGCGGGATTTCCAAAATGTTGAAAGGAACTCGAAACATGTCAACCTTGGTTTTGAGAATCTCTCCCGGAGTTTGAGAGATTTGGACGTGAAAGGGCACCAGTCTTGTCGGGGATTGGGAACCCTTCGCGAGAATGTCCAAATTTTCACCGGGATTTCCAAAATGTTGAAAGGAACTCGAAACATGTCAACCTTGGTTTTGAGAATCTCTCCCGGAGTTTGAGAGATTTGGACGTGAAAGGGTACCAATCTTGTCGGGGATTGGGAACCCTTCGTGAGAATGTCCAAAGTTTCAGCGGGATTTCCAAAATGTTGAAAGGAATTCGAAACATGTCAACCTTGGTTTTGAGAATCTCTCCCGGACTTTGAGAGATTTGGACGTGAAAGGGTACCAATCTTGTCGGGGATTGGGAACCCTTCGCCAGAATGTCCAAAGTTTCAGCGGGATTTCCAAAATGTTGAAAGGAACTCGAAACATGTCAACCTTGGTTTTGAGAATCTCTCCCGGAGTTTGAGAGATTTGGACGTGAAAGGGTACCAATCTTGTCGGGGATTGGGAACCCTTCGCCAGAATGTCCAAAGTTTCAGCGGGATTTCCAAAATGTTGAAAGGAACTCGAAACATGTCAACCTTGGTTTTGAGAATCTCTCCCGGAGTTTGAGAGATTTGGACGTGAAAGGGTACCAATCTTGTCAGGGATTGGGAACCCTTCGTGAGAATGTCCAAAGTTTCAGCGGGATTTCCAAAATGTTGAAAGGAACTCGAAACATGTCAACCTTGGTTTTGAGAATCTCTCCCGGAGTTTGAGAGATTTGGACTTGAAAGGGTCCCAGTCTTGCCGGGGATTAGGAACCCTTCGCGAGAATGTCCAAAGTTTCAGCGGGATTTCCAAAATGTTGAAAGGAACTCGAAACATGTCAACCTTGGTTTTGAGAATCTCTCCCGGAGTTTGAGAGATTTGGACGTGAATGGGTACCAATCTTGTCGGGGATTGGGAACCCTTCGCGAGAATGTCCAAAGTTTCAGCGGGATTTCCAAAATGTTGAAAGGAACTCGAAACATGTCAACCTTGGTTTTGAGAATCTCTCCCGGACTTTGAGAGATTTGGACGTGAAAGGGTACCAATCTTGTCGGGGATTAGGAACCCTTCGCGAGAATGTCCAAAGTTTCAGCGGGATTTCCAAAATGTTGAAAGGAACTCGAAACATGTCAACCTTGGTTTTGAGAATCTCTCCCGGAGTTTGAGAGATTTGGACGTGAATGGGTACCAATCTTGTCGGGGATTGGGAACCCTTCGCCAGAATGTCCAAAGTTTCAGGGGGATTTCCAAAATGTTGAAAGGAACTCAAAACATGTGACCCTTGGTTTTGAGAATCTCTCCCGGAGTTTGAGAGATTTGGACGTTAAAGGGTACCAATCTTGTCGGGGATTGGGAACCCTTCGCCAGAATGTCCAAAGTTTCAGCGGGATTTCCAAAATGTTGAAAGGAACTCGAAACATGTCAACCTTGGTTTTGAGAATCTCTCCCGGAGTTTGAGAGATTTGGACGTGAAAGGGCACCAGTCTTGTCGGGGATTGGGAACCCTTCGCGAGAATGTCCAAATTTTCACCGGGATTTCCAAAATGTTGAAAGGAACTCGAAACATGTCAACCTTGGTTTTGAGAATCTCTCCCGGAGTTTGAGAGATTTGGACGTGAAAGGGTACCAATCTTGTCGGGGATTGGGAACCCTTCGTGAGAATGTCCAAAGTTTCAGCGGGATTTCCAAAATGTTGAAAGGAATTCGAAACATGTCAACCTTGGTTTTGAGAATCTCTCCCGGACTTTGAGAGATTTGGACGTGAAAGGGTACCAATCTTGTCGGGGATTGGGAACCCTTCGCCAGAATGTCCAAAGTTTCAGCGGGATTTCCAAAATGTTGAAAGGAACTCGAAACATGTCAACCTTGGTTTTGAGAATCTCTCCCGGAGTTTGAGAGATTTGGACGTGAAAGGGTACCAATCTTGTCGGGGATTGGGAACCCTTCGCCAGAATGTCCAAAGTTTCAGCGGGATTTCCAAAATGTTGAAAGGAACTCGAAACATGTCAACCTTGGTTTTGAGAATCTCTCCCGGAGTTTGAGAGATTTGGACGTGAAAGGGTACCAATCTTGTCGGGGATTGGGAACCCTTCGCGAGAATGTCCAAAGTTTCAGCGGGATTTCCAAAATGTTGAAAGGAACTCGAAACATGTCAACCTTGGTTTTGAGAATCTCTCCCGGAGTTTGAGAGATTTGGACTTGAAAGGGTCCCAGTCTTGCCGGGGATTAGGAACCCTTCGCGAGAATGTCCAAAGTTTCAGCGGGATTTCCAAAATGTTGAAAGGAACTCGAAACATGTCAACCTTGGTTTTGAGAATCTCTCCCGGAGTTTGAGAGATTTGTACGTGAATGGGTACCAATCTTGTCGGGGATTGGGAACCCTTCGCGAGAATGTCCAAAGTTTCAGCGGGATTTCCAAAATGTTGAAAGGAACTCGAAACATGTCAACCTTGGTTTTGAGAATCTCTCCCGGACTTTGAGAGATTTGGACGTGAAAGGGTACCAATCTTGTCGGGGATTAGGAACCCTTCGCGAGAATGTCTAAAGTTTCAGCGGGATTTCCAAAATGTTGAAAGGAACTCGAAACATGTCAACCTTGGTTTTGAGAATCTCTCCCGGGGTTTGAGAGATTTGGACGTGAATGGGTACCAATCTTGTCGGGGATTGGGAACCCTTCGCCAGAATGTCCAAAGTTTCAGGGGGATTTCCAAAATGTTGAAAGGAACTCAAAACATGTCACCCTTGGTTTTGAGAATCTCTCCCGGAGTTTGAGAGATTTGGACGTGAAAGGGTACCAATCTTGTCGGGGATTGGGAACCCTTCGCCAGAATGTCCAAAGTTTCAGCGGGATTTCCAAAATGTTGAAAGGAACTCGAAACATGTCAACCTTGCTTTTGAGAATCTCTCCCGGAGTTTGAGAGATTTGGACGTGAAAGGGCACCAGTCTTGTCGGGGATTGGGAACCCTTCGCGAGAATGTCCAAAGTTTCACCGGGATTTCCAAAATGTTGAAAGGAACTCGAAACATGTCAACCTTGGTTTTGAGAATCTCTCCCGGAGTTTGAGAGATTTGGACGTGAAAGGGTACCAATCTTGTCGGGGATTGGGAACCCTTCGCCAGAATGTCCAAAGTTTCAGCGGGATTTCCAAAATGTTGAAAGGAACTCGAAACATGTCAACCTTGGTTTTGAGAATCTCTCCCGGAGTTTGAGAGATTTGGACGTGAAAGGGTACCAATCTTGTCGGGGATTGGGAACCCTTCGCCAGAATGTCCAAAGTTTCAGCGGGATTTCCAAAATGTTGAAAGGAACTCGAAACATGTCAACCTTGGTTTTGAGAATCTCTCCCGGAGTTTGAGAGATTTGGACGTGAAAGGGTACCAATCTTGTCAGGGATTGGGAACCCTTCATGAGAATGTCCAAAGTTTCAGCGGGATTTCCAAAATGTTGAAAGGAACTCGAACCATGTCAACCTTGGTTTTGAGAATCTCTGCCGGAGTTTGAGAGATTTGGACTTGAAAGGGTCCCAGTCTTGCCGGGGATTAGGAACCCTTCGCGAGAATGTCCAAAGTTTCAGCGGGATTTCCAAAATGTTGAAAGGAACTCGAAACATGTCAACCTTGGTTTTGAGAATGTCTCCCGGAGTTTGAGAGATCTGGACGTGAAAGGGTACAAATCTTGTCGGGGATTGGGAACCCTTCGCGAGAATGTCTAAAGTTTCAGCGGGATTTCCAAAATGTTGAAAGGAACTCGAAACATGTCAACCTTGGTTTTGAGAATCTCTCCCGGAGTTTGAGAGATTTGGACGTGAAAGGGTACCAATCTTGTCGGGGATTGGGAACCCTTCGCGACAATGTCCAAAGTTTCAGCGGGATTTCCAAAATGTTGAAAGGAACTCGAAACATGTCAACCTTGGTTTTGAGAATCTCTCCCGGAGTTTGAGAGATTTGGACGTGAAAGGGTACCAATCTTGTCGGGGATTGGGAACCCTTCGCCAGAATGTCCAAAGTTTCAGCGGGATTTCCAAAATGTTGAAAGGAACTCGAAACATGTCAACCTTGGTTTTGAGAATCTCTCCCGGACTTTGAGAGATTTGGACGTGAAAGGGTACAAATCTTGTCGGGGATTGGGAACCCTTCGCGAGAATGTCTAAAGTTTCAGCGGGATTTCCAAAATGTTGAAAGGAACTCGAAACATGTCAACCTTGGTTTTGAGAATCTCTCCCGGAGTTTGAGAGATCTGGACGTGAAAGGGTACCAATCTTGTCGGGGATTGGGAACCCTTCGCGAGAATGTCCAAAGTTTCAGCGGGATTTCCAAAATGTTGAAAGGAACTCGAAACATATCAACCTTGGTTTTGAGAATCTCTCCCGGAGTTTGAGAGATTTGGACGTGAAAGGGTACCAATCTTGTCGGGGATTGGGAACCCTTCACCAGAATGTCCAAAGTTTCAGCGGGATTTCCAAAATGTTGAAAGGAACTCGAAACATGTCAACCTTGGTTTTGAGAATCTCTCCCGGAGTTTGAGAGATTTGGACGTGAAAGGGTACCAATCTTGTCGGGGATTGGGAACCCTTCGCCAGAATGTCCAAAGTTTCAGCGGGATTTCCAAAATGTTGAAAGGAACTCGAAACATGTCAACCTTGGTTTTGAGAATCTCTCCCGGAGTTTGAGAGATTTGGACGTGAAAGGGTACCAATCTTGTCAGGGATTGGGAACCCTTCGTGAGAATGTCCAAAGTTTCAGCGGGATTTCCAAAATGTTGAAAGGAACTCGAAACATGTCAACCTTGGTTTTGAGAATCTCTGCCGGAGTTTGAGAGATTTGGACTTGAAAGGGTCCCAGTCTTGCCGGGGATTAGGAACCCTTCGCGAGAATGTCCAAAGTTTCAGCGGGATTTCCAAAATGTTGAAAGGAACTCGAAACATGTCAACCTTGGTTTTGAGAATGTCTCCCGGAGTTTGAGAGATCTGGACGTGAAAGGGTACCAATCTTGTCGGGGATTGGGAACCCTTCGCGAGAATGTCTAAAGTTTCAGCGGGATTTCCAAAATGTTGAAAGGAACTCGAAACATGTCAACCTTGGTTTTGAGAATCTCTCCCGGAGTTTGAGAGATTTGGACGTGAAAGGGTACCAATCTTGTCGGGGATTGGGAACCCTTCGCCAGAATGTCCAAAGTTTCAGCGGGATTTCCAAAATGTTGAAAGGAACTCGAAACATGTCAACCTTGGTTTTGAGAATCTCTCCCGGAGTTTGAGAGATCTGGACGTGAAAGGGTACAAATCTTGTCGGGGATTGGGAACCCTTCGCGAGAATGTCTAAAGTTTCAGCGGGATTTCCAAAATGTTGAAAGGAACTCGAAACATGTCAACCTTGGTTTTGAGAATCTCTCCCGGAGTTTGAGAGATTTGGACGTGAAAGGGTACCAATCTTGTCGGGGATTGGGAGCCCTTCGCGAGAATGTCCAAAGTTTCAGCGGGATTTCCAAAATGTTGAAAGGAACTCGAAACATGTCAACCTTGGTTTTGAGAATCTCTCCCGGAGTTTGAGAGATCTGGACGTGAAAGGGTACCAATGTTGTCGGGGATCGGGAACCCTTCGCGAGAATGTCCAAAGTTTCAGCGGGATTTCCAAAATGTTGAAAGGAACTCGAAACATGTCAACCTTGGTTTTGAGAATCTCTCCCGGAGTTTGAGAGATTTGGACGTGAAAGGGTACAAATCTTGTCGGGGATTGGGAACCCTTCACCAGAATGTCCAAAGTTTCAGCGGGATTTCCAAAATGTTGAAAGGAACTCGAAACATGTCAAGCTTGGTTTTGAGAATCTCTCCCGGAGTTTGAGAGATTTGGACGTGAAAGGGTACCAATCTTGTCGGGGATTGGGAACCCTTCGCCAGAATGTCCAAAGTTTCAGCGGGATTTCCAAAATGTTGAAAGGAACTCGAAACATGTCAACCTTGGTTTTGAGAATCTCTCCCGGAGTTTGAGAGATTTGGACGTGAAAGGGCACCAGTCTTGTCGGGGATTGGGAACCCTTCGCGAGAATGTCCAAAGTTTCACCGGGATTTCCAAAATGTTGAAAGGAACTCGAAACATGTCAACCTTGGTTTTGAGAATCTCTCCCGGAGTTTGAGAGATTTGGACGTGAAAGCGTACCAATCTTGTCGGGGATTGGGAACCCTTCGCGAGAATGTCCAAAGTTGCAGCGGGATTTCCAAAATGTTGAAAGGAATTCGAAACATGTCAACCTTGGTTTTGAGAATCTCTGCCGGAGTTTGAGAGATTTGGACGTGAAAGGGTACCAATCTTGTCGGGGATTGGGAACCCTTCGCCAGAATGTCCAAAGTTTCAGCGGGATTTCCAAAATGTTGAAAGGAACTCGAAACATGTCAACCTTGGTTTTGAGAATCTCTCCCGGACTTTGAGAGATTTGGACGTGAAAGGGTACCAATCTTGTCGGGGATTGGGAACCCTTCGCGACAATGTCCAAAGTTTCAGCGGGATTTCCAAAATGTTGAAAGGAACTCGAAACATGTCAACCTTGGTTTTGAGAATCTCTCCCGGAGTTTAGAGAGATCTGGACGTGAAAGGGTACCAATCTTGTCGGGGATTGGGAACCCTTCGCGAGAATGTCCAAAGTTTCAGCGGGATTTCCAAAATGTTGAAAGGAACTCGAAACATGTCAACCTTGGTTTTGAGAATCTCTCCCGGAGTTTGAGAGATCTGGACGTGAAAGGGTACCAATCTTGTCGGGGATTGGGAACCCTTCGCGAGAATGTCTAAAGTTTCAGCGGGATTTCCAAAATGTTGAAAGGAACTCGAAACATGTCAACCTTGGTTTTGAGAATCTCTCCCGGACTTTGAGAGATTTGGACGTGAAAGGGTACCAATCTTGTCGGGGATTGGGAACCCTTCGCGAGAATGTCCAAAGTTTCAGCGGGATTTCCAAAATGTTGAAAGGAACTCGAAACATGTCAACCTTGGTTTTGAGAATCTCTCCCGGAGTTCGAGATCTGGACGTGAAAGGGTACCAATCTTGTCGGGGATTGGGAACCCTTCGCGAGAATGTCCAAAGTTTCAGCGGGATTTCCAAAATGTTGAAAGGAACTCGAAACATGTCAACCTTGGTTTTGAGAATCTCTCCCGGAGTTTGAGAGATTTGGACGTGAAAGGGTACCAATCTTGTCGGGGATTGGGAACCCTTCACCAGAATGTCCAAAGTTTCAGCGGGATTTCCAAAATGTTGAAAGGAACTCGAAACATGTCAAGCTTGGTTTTGAGAATCTCTCCCGGAGTTTGAGAGATTTGGACGTGAAAGGGTACCAATCTTGTCGGGGATTGGGAACCCTTCGCCAGAATGTCCAAAGTTTCAGCGGGATTTCCAAAATGTTGAAAGGAACTCGAAACATGTCAAGCTTGGTTTTGAGAATCTCTCCCGGAGTTTGAGAGATTTGGACGTGCAAGGGTACCAATCTTGTCGGGGATTGGGAACCCTTCGCGAGAATGTCCAAAGTTTCAGCGGGATTTCCAAAATGTTGAAAGGAACTCGAAACATGTCAACCTTGGTTTTGAGAATCTCTCCCGGAGTTTGAGAGATTTGGACGTGAAAGGGTACCAATCTTGTCGGGGATTGGGAACCCTTCGCGAGAATGTCCAAAGTTTCAGCGGGATTTCCAAAATGTTGAAAGGAATTCGAAACATGTCAAGCTTGGTTTTGAGAATCTCTCCCGGAGTTTGAGAGATTTGGACGTGAAAGGGTACCAATCTTGTCGGGGATTGGGAACCCTTCGCCAGAATGTCCAAAGTTTCAGCGGGATTTCCAAAATGTTGAAAGGAACTCGAAACATGTCAACCTTGGTTTTGAGAATCTCTCCCGGACTTTGAGAGATTTGGACGTGAAAGGGTACCAATCTTGTCGGGGATTGGGAACCCTTCGCGACAATGTCCAAAGTTTCAGCGGGATTTCCAAAATGTTGAAAGGAACTCGAAACATGTCAACCTTGGTTTTGAGAATCTCTCCCGGAGTTTGAGAGATCTGGACGTGAAAGGGTACCAATCTTGTCGGGGATTGGGAACCCTTCGCGAGAATGTCCAAAGTTTCAGCGGGATTTCCAAAATGTTGAAAGGAACTCGAAACATGTCAACCTTGGTTTTGAGAATCTCTCCCGGAGTTTGAGAGATTTGGACGTGAAAGGGTACCAATCTTGTCGGGGATTAGGAACCCTTCGCGAGAATGTCCAAAGTTTCAGCGGGATTTCCAAAATGTTGAAAGGAACTCGAAACATGTCAACCTTGGTTTTGAGAATCTCTCCCGGACTTTGAGAGATTTGGACGTGAAAGGGTACCAATCTTGTCGGGGATTGGGAACCCTTCGCCAGAATGTCCAAAGTTTCAGCGGGATTTCCAAAATGTTGAAAGGAATTCGAAACATGTCAAGCTTGGTTTTGAGAATCTCTCCCGGAGTTTGAGAGATTTGGACGTGAAAGGGTACCAATCTTGTCGGGGATTGGGAACCCTTCGCCAGAATGTCCAAAGTTTCAGCGGGATTTCCAAAATGTTGAAAGGAACTCGAAACATGTCAACCTTGGTTTTGAGAATCTCTCCCGGACTTTGAGAGATTTGGACGTGAAAGGGTACCAATCTTGTCGGGGATTGGGAACCCTTCGCGACAATGTCCAAAGTTTCAGCGGGATTTCCAAAATGTTGAAAGGAACTCGAAACATGTCAACCTTGGTTTTGAGAATCTCTCCCGGAGTTTGAGAGATCTGGACGTGAAAGGGTACCAATCTTGTCGGGGATTGGGAACCCTTCGCGAGAATGTCCAAAGTTTCAGCGGGATTTCCAAAATGTTGAAAGGAACTCGAAACATGTCAACCTTGGTTTTGAGAATCTCTCCCGGAGTTTGAGAGATTTGGACGTGAAAGGGTACCAATCTTGTCGGGGATTAGGAACCCTTCGCGAGAATGTCCAAAGTTTCAGCGGGATTTCCAAAATGTTGAAAGGAACTCGAAACATGTCACCCTTGGTTTTGAGAATCTCTCCCGGAGTTTGAGAGATTTGGACGTGAAAGGGTACCAATCTTGTCGGGGATTGGGAACCCTTCGCCAGAATGTCCAAAGTTTCAGCGGGATTTCCAAAATGTTGAAAGGAACTCGAAACATGTCAACCTTGGTTTTGAGAATCTCTCCCGGAGTTTGAGAGATTTGGACGTGAAAGGGTACCAATCTTGTCAGGGATTGGGAACCCTTCGTGAGAATGTCCAAAGTTTCAGCGGGATTTCCAAAATGTTGAAAGGAACTCGAAACATGTCAACCTTGGTTTTGAGAATCTCTCCCGGAGTTTGAGAGATTTGGACTTGAAAGGGTCCCAGTCTTGCCGGGGATTAGGAACCCTTCGCGAGAATGTCCAAAGTTTCAGCGGGATTTCCAAAATGTTGAAAGGAACTCGAAACATGTCAACCTTGGTTTTGAGAATCTCTCCCGGACTTTGAGAGATTTGGACGTGAAAGGGTACCAATCTTGTCGGGGATTGGGAACCCTTCGCCAGAATGTCCAAAGTTTCAGCGGGATTTCCAAAATGTTGAAAGGAACTCGAAACATGTCAACCTTGGTTTTGAGAATCTCTCCCGGAGTTTGAGAGATTTGGACGTGAAAGGGTACCAATCTTGTCGGGGATTGGGAACCCTTCGCCAGAATGTCCAAAGTTTCAGCGGGATTTCCAAAATGTTGAAAGGAACTCGAAACATGTCAACCTTGGTTTTGAGAATCTCTCCCGGAGTTTGAGAGATTTGGACGTGAAAGGGTACCAATCTTGTCGGGGATTGGGAACCCTTCGCCAGAATGTCCAAAGTTTCAGCGGGATTTCCAAAATGTTGAAAGGAACTCGAAACATGTCAACCTTGGTTTTGAGAATCTCTCCCGGAGTTTGAGAGATTTGGACGTGAAAGGGTACCAATCTTGTCGGGGATTGGGAACCCTTCGCCAGAATGTCCAAAGTTTCAGCGGGATTTCCAAAATGTTGAAAGGAACTCGAAACATGTCAACCTTGGTTTTGAGAATCTCTCCCGGAGTTTGAGAGATTTGGACGTGAAAGGGTACCAATCTTGTCGGGGATTGGGAACCCTTCGCCAGAATGTCCAAAGTTTCAGCGGGATTTCCAAAATGTTGAAAGGAACTCGAAACATGTCAACCTTGGTTTTGAGAATCTCTCCCGGAGTTTGAGAGATTTGGACGTGAAAGGGTACCAATCTTGTCGGGGATTGGGAACCCTTCGCGAGAATGTCCAAAGTTTCAGCGGGATTTCCAAAATGTTGAAAGGAATTCGAAACATGTCAACCTTGGTTTTGAGAATCTCTGCCGGAGTTTGAGAGATTTGGACGTGAAAGGGTACCAATCTTGTCGGGGATTGGGAACCCTTCGCCAGAATGTCCAAAGTTTCAGCGGGATTTCCAAAATGTTGAAAGGAACTCGAAACATGTCAACCTTGGTTTTGAGAATCTCTCCCGGAGTTTGAGAGATTTGGACGTGAAAGGGTACCAATCTTGTCGGGGATTGGGAACCCTTCGCGACAATGTCCAAAGTTTCAGCGGGATTTCCAAAATGTTGAAAGGAACTCGAAACATGTCAACCTTGGTTTTGAGAATCTCTCCCGGAGTTTGAGAGATCTGGACGTGAAAGGGTACCAATCTTGTCGGGGATTGGGAACCCTTCGCGAGAATGTCCAAAGTTTCAGCGGGATTTCCAAAATGTTGAAAGGAACTCGAAACATGTCAACCTTGGTTTTGAGAATCTCTCCCGGAGTTTGAGAGATCTGGACGTGAAAGGGTACAAATCTTGTCGGGGATTGGGAACCCTTCGCGAGAATGTCTAAAGTTTCAGCGGGATTTCCAAAATGTTGAAAGGAACTCGAAACATGTCAACCTTGGTTTTGAGAATCTCTCCCGGAGTTTGAGAGATTTGGACGTGAAAGGGTACCAATCTTGTCGGGGATTGGGAACCCTTCGCGAGAATGTCCAAAGTTTCAGCGGGATTTCCAAAATGTTGAAAGGAACTCGAAACATGTCAACCTTGGTTTTGAGAATCTCTCCCGGAGTTTGAGAGATCTGGACGTGAAAGGGTACCAATCTTGTCGGGGATTGGGAACCCTTCGCGAGAATGTCCAAAGTTTCAGCGGGATTTCCAAAATGTTGAAAGGAACTCGAAACATGTCAACCTTGGTTTTGAGAATCTCTCCCGGAGTTTGAGAGATTTGGACGTGAAAGGGTACCAATCTTGTCGGGGATTGGGAACCCTTCACCAGAATGTCCAAAGTTTCAGCGGGATTTCCAAAATGTTGAAAGGAACTCGAAACATGTCAACCTTGGTTTTGAGAATCTCTCCCGGACTTTGAGAGATTTGGACGTGAAAGGGTACCAATCTTGTCGGGGATTGGGAACCCTTCGCGAGAATGCCCAAAGTTTCAGCGGGATTTCCAAAATGTTGAAAGGAATTCGAAACATGTCAATCTTGGTTTTGAGAATCTCTCCCGGAGTTTGAGAGATTTGGACGTGAAAGGGTACCAATCTTGTCGGGGATTGGGAACCCTTCGCCAGAATGTCCAAAGTTTCAGCGGGATTTCCAAAATGTTGAAAGGAACTCGAAACATGTCAACCTTGGTTTTGAGAATCTCTCCCGGACTTTGAGAGATTTGGACGTGAAAGGGTACCAATCTTGTCGGGGATTGGGAACCCTTCGCGACAATGTCCAAAGTTTCAGCGGGATTTCCAAAATGTTGAAAGGAACTCGAAACATGTCAACCTTGGTTTTGAGAATCTCTCCCGGAGTTTGAGAGATCTGGACGTGAAAGGGTACCAATCTTGTCGGGGATTGGGAACCCTTCGCGAGAATGTCCAAAGTTTCAGCGGGATTTCCAAAATGTTGAAAGGAACTCGAAACATGTCAACCTTGGTTTTGAGAATCTCTCCCGGAGTTTGAGAGATTTGGACGTGAAAGGGTACCAATCTTGTCGGGGATTAGGAACCCTTCGCGAGAATGTCCAAAGTTTCACCGGGATTTCCAAAATGTTGAAAGGAACTCGAAACATGTCAACCTTGGTTTTGAGAATCTCTCCCGGACTTTGAGAGATTTGGACGTGAAAGGGTACCAATCTTGTCGGGGATTGGGAACCCTTCGCCAGAATGTCCAAAGTTTCAGCGGGATTTCCAAAATGTTGAAAGGAACTCGAAACATGTCAACCTTGGTTTTGAGAATCTCTCTCGGAGTTTGAGAGATTTGGACGTGAAAGGGTACCAATCTTGTCAGGGATTGGGAACCCTTCGTGAGAATGTCCAAAGTTTCAGCGGGATTTCCAAAATGTTGAAAGGAACTCGAAACATGTCAACCTTGGTTTTGAGAATCTCTCCCGGAGTTTGAGAGATTTGGACTTGAAAGGGTCCCAGTCTTGCCGGGGATTAGGAACCCTTCGCGAGAATGTCCAAAGTTTCAGCGGGATTTCCAAAATGTTGAAAGGAACTCGAAACATGTCAACCTTGGTTTTGAGAATCTCTCCCGGAGTTTGAGAGATTTGGACGTGAATGGGTACCAATCTTGTCGGGGATTGGGAACCCTTCGCGAGAATGTCCAAAGTTTCAGCGGGATTTCCAAAATGTTGAAAGGAACTCGAAACATGTCAACCTTGGTTTTGAGAATCTCTCCCGGACTTTGAGAGATTTGGACGTGAAAGGGTACCAATCTTGTCGGGGATTAGGAACCCTTCGCGAGAATGTCCAAAGTTTCAGCGGGATTTCCAAAATGTTGAAAGGAACTCGAAACATGTCAACCTTGGTTTTGAGAATCTCTCCCGGAGTTTGAGAGATTTGGACGTGAATGGGTACCAATCTTGTCGGGGATTGGGAACCCTTCGCCAGAATGTCCAAAGTTTCAGGGGGATTTCCAAAATGTTGAAAGGAACTCAAAACATGTCACCCTTGGTTTTGAGAATCTCTCCCGGAGTTTGAGAGATTTGGACGTGAAAGGGTACCAATCTTGTCGGGGATTGGGAACCCTTCGCCAGAATGTCCAAAGTTTCAGGGGGATTTCCAAAATGTTGAAAGGAACTCAAAACATGTCACCCTTGGTTTTGAGAATCTCTCCCGGAGTTTGAGAGATTTGGACGTTAAAGGGTACCAATCTTGTCGGGGATTGGGAACCCTTCGCCAGAATGTCCAAAGTTTCAGCGGGATTTCCAAAATGTTGAAAGGAACTCGAAACATGTCAACCTTGGTTTTGAGAATCTCTCCCGGAGTTTGAGAGATTTGGACGTGAAAGGGCACCAGTCTTGTCGGGGATTGGGAACCCTTCGCGAGAATGTCCAAATTTTCACCGGGATTTCCAAAATGTTGAAAGGAACTCGAAACATGTCAACCTTGGTTTTGAGAATCTCTCCCGGAGTTTGAGAGATTTGGACGTGAAAGGGTACCAATCTTGTCGGGGATTGGGAACCCTTCGTGAGAATGTCCAAAGTTTCAGCGGGATTTCCAAAATGTTGAAAGGAATTCGAAACATGTCAACCTTGGTTTTGAGAATCTCTCCCGGACTTTGAGAGATTTGGACGTGAAAGGGTACCAATCTTGTCGGGGATTGGGAACCCTTCGCCAGAATGTCCAAAGTTTCAGCGGGATTTCCAAAATGTTGAAAGGAACTCGAAACATGTCAACCTTGGTTTTGAGAATCTCTCCCGGAGTTTGAGAGATTTGGACGTGAAAGGGTACCAATCTTGTCGGGGATTGGGAACCCTTCGCCAGAATGTCCAAAGTTTCAGCGGGATTTCCAAAATGTTGAAAGGAACTCGAAACATGTCAACCTTGGTTTTGAGAATCTCTCCCGGAGTTTGAGAGATTTGGACGTGAAAGGGTACCAATCTTGTCAGGGATTGGGAACCCTTCGTGAGAATGTCCAAAGTTTCAGCGGGATTTCCAAAATGTTGAAAGGAACTCGAAACATGTCAACCTTGGTTTTGAGAATCTCTCCCGGAGTTTGAGAGATTTGGACTTGAAAGGGTCCCAGTCTTGCCGGGGATTAGGAACCCTTCGCGAGAATGTCCAAAGTTTCAGCGGGATTTCCAAAATGTTGAAAGGAACTCGAAACATGTCAACCTTGGTTTTGAGAATCTCTCCCGGAGTTTGAGAGATTTGGACGTGAATGGGTACCAATCTTGTCGGGGATTGGGAACCCTTCGCGAGAATGTCCAAAGTTTCAGCGGGATTTCCAAAATGTTGAAAGGAACTCGAAACATGTCAACCTTGGTTTTGAGAATCTCTCCCGGACTTTGAGAGATTTGGACGTGAAAGGGTACCAATCTTGTCGGGGATTAGGAACCCTTCGCGAGAATGTCCAAAGTTTCAGCGGGATTTCCAAAATGTTGAAAGGAACTCGAAACATGTCAACCTTGGTTTTGAGAATCTCTCCCGGAGTTTGAGAGATTTGGACGTGAATGGGTACCAATCTTGTCGGGGATTGGGAACCCTTCGCCAGAATGTCCAAAGTTTCAGGGGGATTTCCAAAATGTTGAAAGGAACTCAAAACATGTGACCCTTGGTTTTGAGAATCTCTCCCGGAGTTTGAGAGATTTGGACGTTAAAGGGTACCAATCTTGTCGGGGATTGGGAACCCTTCGCCAGAATGTCCAAAGTTTCAGCGGGATTTCCAAAATGTTGAAAGGAACTCGAAACATGTCAACCTTGGTTTTGAGAATCTCTCCCGGAGTTTGAGAGATTTGGACGTGAAAGGGCACCAGTCTTGTCGGGGATTGGGAACCCTTCGCGAGAATGTCCAAATTTTCACCGGGATTTCCAAAATGTTGAAAGGAACTCGAAACATGTCAACCTTGGTTTTGAGAATCTCTCCCGGAGTTTGAGAGATTTGGACGTGAAAGGGTACCAATCTTGTCGGGGATTGGGAACCCTTCGTGAGAATGTCCAAAGTTTCAGCGGGATTTCCAAAATGTTGTGAAAGGAATTCGAAACATGTCAACCTTGGTTTTGAGAATCTCTCCCGGACTTTGAGAGATTTGGACGTGAAAGGGTACCAATCTTGTCGGGGATTGGGAACCCTTCGCCAGAATGTCCAAAGTTTCAGCGGGATTTCCAAAATGTTGAAAGGAACTCGAAACATGTCAACCTTGGTTTTGAGAATCTCTCCCGGACTTTGAGAGATTTGGACGTGAAAGGGTACCAATCTTGTCGGGGATTGGGAACCCTTCGCCAGAATGTCCAAAGTTTCAGCGGGATTTCCAAAATGTTGAAAGGAATTCGAAACATGTCAACCTTGGTTTTGAGAATCTCTGCCGGAGTTTGAGAGATTTGGACGTGAAAGGGTACCAATCTTGTCGGGGATTGGGAACCCTTCGCCAGAATGTCCAAAGTTTCAGCGGGATTTCCAAAATGTTGAAAGGAATTCGAAACATGTCAACCTTGGTTTTGAGAATCTCTGCCGGAGTTTGAGAGATTTGGACGTGAAAGGGTACCAATCTTGTCGGGGATTGGGAACCCTTCGCCAGAATGTCCAAAGTTTCAGCGGGATTTCCAAAATGTTGAAAGGAACTCGAAACATGTCAACCTTGGTTTTGAGAATCTCTCCCGGACTTTGAGAGATTTGGACGTGAAAGGGTACCAATCTTGTCGGGGATTGGGAACCCTTCGCGACAATGTCCAAAGTTTCAGCGGGATTTCCAAAATGTTGAAAGGAACTCGAAACATGTCAACCTTGGTTTTGAGAATCTCTCCCGGAGTTTGAGAGATCTGGACGTGAAAGGGTACCAATCTTGTCGGGGATTGGGAACCCTTCGCGAGAATGTCCAAAGTTTCAGCGGGATTTCCAAAATGTTGAAAGGAACTCGAAACATGTCAACCTTGGTTTTGAGAATCTCTCCCGGAGTTTGAGAGATCTGGACGTGAAAGGGTACAAATCTTGTCGGGGATTGGGAACCCTTCGCGAGAATGTCTAAAGTTTCAGCGGGATTTCCAAAATGTTGAAAGGAACTCGAAACATGTCAACCTTGGTTTTGAGAATCTCTCCCGGAGTTTGAGAGATCTGGACGTGAAAGGGTACAAATCTTGTCGGGGATTGGGAACCCTTCGCGAGAATGTCTAAAGTTTCAGCGGGATTTCCAAAATGTTGAAAGGAACTCGAAACATGTCAACCTTGGTTTTGAGAATCTCTGCCGGAGTTTGAGAGATTTGGACGTGAAAGGGTACCAATCTTGTCGGGGATTGGGAACCCTTCGCCAGAATGTCCAAAGTTTCAGCGGGATTTCCAAAATGTTGAAAGGAACTCGAAACATGTCAACCTTGGTTTTGAGAATCTCTCCCGGACTTTGAGAGATTTGGACGTGAAAGGGTACCAATCTTGTCGGGGATTGGGAACCCTTCGCGACAATGTCCAAAGTTTCAGCGGGATTTCCAAAATGTTGAAAGGAACTCGAAACATGTCAACCTTGGTTTTGAGAATCTCTCCCGGAGTTTGAGAGATCTGGACGTGAAAGGGTACCAATCTTGTCGGGGATTGGGAACCCTTCGCGAGAATGTCCAAAGTTTCAGCGGGATTTCCAAAATGTTGAAAGGAACTCGAAACATGTCAACCTTGGTTTTGAGAATCTCTCCCGGAGTTTGAGAGATCTGGACGTGAAAGGGTACAAATCTTGTCGGGGATTGGGAACCCTTCGCGAGAATGTCTAAAGTTTCAGCGGGATTTCCAAAATGTTGAAAGGAACTCGAAACATGTCAACCTTGGTTTTGAGAATCTCTCCCGGAGTTTGAGAGATTTGGACGTGAAAGGGTACCAATCTTGTCGGGGATTGGGAACCCTTCGCGAGAATGTCCAAAGTTTCAGCGGGATTTCCAAAATGTTGAAAGGAACTCGAAACATGTCAACCTTGGTTTTGAGAATCTCTCCCGGAGTTTGAGAGATCTGGACGTGAAAGGGTACCAATCTTGTCGGGGATTGGGAACCCTTCGCGAGAATGTCCAAAGTTTCAGCGGGATTTCCAAAATGTTGAAAGGAACTCGAAACATGTCAACCTTGGTTTTGAGAATCTCTCCCGGAGTTTGAGAGATTTGGACGTGAAAGGGTACCAATCTTGTCGGGGATTGGGAACCCTTCACCAGAATGTCCAAAGTTTCAGCGGGATTTCCAAAATGTTGAAAGGAACTCGAAACATGTCAACCTTGGTTTTGAGAATCTCTCCCGGACTTTGAGAGATTTGGACGTGAAAGGGTACCAATCTTGTCGGGGATTGGGAACCCTTCGCCAGAATGTCCAAAGTTTCAGCGGGATTTCCAAAATGTTGAAAGGAACTCGAAACATGTCAAGCTTGGTTTTGAGAATCTCTCCCGGAGTTTGAGAGATTTGGACGTGCAAGGGTACCAATCTTGTCGGGGATTGGGAACCCTTCGCGAGAATGTCCAAAGTTTCACCGGGATTTCCAAAATGTTGAAAGGAACTCGAAACATGTCAACCTTGGTTTTGAGAATCTCTCCCGGAGTTTGAGAGATTTGGACGTGAAAGGGTACCAATCTTGTCGGGGATTGGGAACCCTTCGCGAGAATGTCCAAAGTTTCAGCGGGATTTCCAAAATGTTGAAAGGAATTCGAAACATGTCAAGCTTGGTTTTGAGAATCTCTCCCGGAGTTTGAGAGATTTGGACGTGAAAGGGTACCAATCTTGTCGGGGATTGGGAACCCTTCGCCAGAATGTCCAAAGTTTCAGCGGGATTTCCAAAATGTTGAAAGGAACTCGAAACATGTCAACCTTGGTTTTGAGAATCTCTCCCGGAGTTTGAGAGATTTGGACGTGAAAGGGTACCAATCTTGTCGGGGATTGGGAACCCTTCGCGACAATGTCCAAAGTTTCAGCGGGATTTCCAAAATGTTGAAAGGAACTCGAAACATGTCAACCTTGGTTTTGAGAATCTCTCCCGGAGTTTGAGAGATCTGGACGTGAAAGGGTACCAATCTTGTCGGGGATTGGGAACCCTTCGCGAGAATGTCCAAAGTTTCAGCGGGATTTCCAAAATGTTGAAAGGAACTCGAAACATGTCAACCTTGGTTTTGAGAATCTCTCCCGGAGTTTGAGAGATTTGGACGTGAAAGGGTACCAATCTTGTCTGGGATTAGGAACCCTTCGCGAGAATGTCCAAAGTTTCAGCGGGATTTCCAAAATGTTGAAAGGAACTCGAAACATGTCAACCTTGGTTTTGAGAATCTCTCCCGGACTTTGAGAGATTTGGACGTGAAAGGGTACCAATCTTGTCGGGGATTGGGAACCCTTCGCCAGAATGTCCAAAGTTTCAGCGGGATTTCCAAAATGTTGAAAGGAACTCGAAACATGTCACCCTTGGTTTTGAGAATCTCTCCCGGAGTTTGAGAGATTTGGACGTTAAAGGGTACCAATCTTGTCGGGGATTGGGAACCCTTCGCCAGAATGTCCAAAGTTTCAGCGGGATTTCCAAAATGTTGAAAGGAACTCGAAACATGTCAACCTTGCTTTTGAGAATCTCTCCCGGAGTTTGAGAGATTTGGACGTGAAAGGGCACCAGTCTTGTCGGGGATTGGGAACCCTTCGCGAGAATGTCCAAATTTTCACCGGGATTTCCAAAATGTTGAAAGGAACTCGAAACATGTCAACCTTGGTTTTGAGAATCTCTCCCGGAGTTTGAGAGATTTGGACGTGAAAGGGTACCAATCTTGTCGGGGATTGGGAACCCTTCGTGAGAATGTCCAAAGTTTCAGCGGGATTTCCAAAATGTTGAAAGGAATTCGAAACATGTCAACCTTGGTTTTGAGAATCTCTCCCGGACTTTGAGAGATTTGGACGTGAAAGGGTACCAATCTTGTCGGGGATTGGGAACCCTTCGCCAGAATGTCCAAAGTTTCAGCGGGATTTCCAAAATGTTGAAAGGAACTCGAAACATGTCAACCTTGGTTTTGAGAATCTCTCCCGGAGTTTGAGAGATTTGGACGTGAAAGGGTACCAATCTTGTCGGGGATTGGGAACCCTTCGCCAGAATGTCCAAAGTTTCAGCGGGATTTCCAAAATGTTGAAAGGAACTCGAAACATGTCAACCTTGGTTTTGAGAATCTCTCCCGGAGTTTGAGAGATTTGGACGTGAAAGGGTACCAATCTTGTCAGGGATTGGGAACCCTTCGTGAGAATGTCCAAAGTTTCAGCGGGATTTCCAAAATGTTGAAAGGAACTCGAAACATGTCAACCTTGGTTTTGAGAATCTCTGCCGGAGTTTGAGAGATTTGGACTTGAAAGGGTCCCAGTCTTGCCGGGGATTAGGAACCCTTCGCGAGAATGTCCAAAGTTTCAGCGGGATTTCCAAAATGTTGAAAGGAACTCGAAACATGTCAACCTTGGTTTTGAGAATGTCTCCCGGAGTTTGAGAGATCTGGACGTGAAAGGGCACCAGTCTTGTCGGGGATTGGGAACCCTTCGCGAGAATGTCTAAAGTTTCAGCGGGATTTCCAAAATGTTGAAAGGAACTCGAAACATGTCAACCTTGTTTTTGAGAATCTCTCCCGGACTTTGAGAGATTTGGACGTGAAAGGGTACCAATCTTGTCGGGGATTGGGAACCCTTCGCGACAATGTCCAAAGTTTCAGCGGGATTTCCAAAATGTTGAAAGGAACTCGAAACATGTCAACCTTGGTTTTGAGAATCTCTCCCGGAGTTTGAGAGATTTGGACGTGAAAGGGTACCAATCTTGTCGGGGATTGGGAACCCTTCGCCAGAATGTCCAAAGTTTCAGCGGGATTTCCAAAATGTTGAAAGGAACTCGAAACATGTCAACCTTGGTTTTGAGAATCTCTCCCGGAGTTTGAGAGATTTGGACGTGAAAGGGTACCAATCTTGTCGGGGATTGGGAACCCTTCGCCAGAATGTCCAAAGTTTCAGCGGGATTTCCAAAATGTTGAAAGGAACTCGAAACATGTCAACCTTGGTTTTGAGAATCTCTCCCGGAGTTTGAGAGATCTGGACGTGAAAGGGTACAAATCTTGTCGGGGATTGGGAACCCTTCGCGAGAATGTCTAAAGTTTCAGCGGGATTTCCAAAATGTTGAAAGGAACTCGAAACATGTCAACCTTGGTTTTGAGAATCTCTCCCGGAGTTTGAGAGATTTGGACGTGAAAGGGTACCAATCTTGTCGGGGATTGGGAACCCTTCGCCAGAATGTCCAAAGTTTCAGCGGGATTTCCAAAATGTTGAAAGGAACTCGAAACATGTCAACCTTGGTTTTGAGAATCTCTCCCGGAGTTTGAGAGATTTGGACGTGAAAGGGTACCAATCTTGTCGGGGATTGGGAACCCTTCGCCAGAATGTCCAAAGTTTCAGCGGGATTTCCAAAATGTTGAAAGGAACTCGAAACATGTCAACCTTGGTTTTGAGAATCTCTCCCGGAGTTTGAGAGATTTGGACGTGAAAGGGTACCAATCTTGTCAGGGATTGGGAACCCTTCGTGAGAATGTCCAAAGTTTCAGCGGGATTTCCAAAATGTTGAAAGGAACTCGAAACATGTCAACCTTGGTTTTGAGAATCTCTCCCGGAGTTTGAGAGATTTGGACTTGAAAGGGTCCCAGTCTTGCCGGGGATTAGGAACCCTTCGCGAGAATGTCCAAAGTTTCAGCGGGATTTCCAAAATGTTGAAAGGAACTCGAAACATGTCAACCTTGGTTTTGAGAATCTCTCCCGGAGTTTGAGAGATTTGGACGTGAATGGGTACCAATCTTGTCGGGGATTAGGAACCCTTCGCCAGAATGTCCAAAGTTTCAGCGGGATTTCCAAAATGTTGAAAGGAACTCGAACCATGTCAACCTTGGTTTTGAGAATCTCTCCCGGGGTTTGAGAGATTTGGACGTGAAAGGGTACCAATCTTGTCGGGGATTGGGAACCCTTCGCAAGAATGTCCAAAGTTTCAGGGGGATTTCCAAAATGTTGAAAGGAACTCAAAACATGTCACTTTTGGTTTTGAGAATCTCTCCCGGAGTTTGAGAGATTTGGACGTGAAAGGGTACCAATCTTGTCGGGGATTGGGAACCCTTCGCCAGAATGTCCAAAGTTTCAGCGGGATTTCCAAAATGTTTAAAGGAACTCAAAACATGTCAACCTTGCTTTTGAGAATCTCTCCCGGAGTTTGAGAGATTTGGACGTGAAAGGGCACCAGTCTTGTCGGGGATTGGGAACCCTTCGCGAGAATGTCCAAAGTTTCAGCAGGATTTCCAAAATGTTGAAAGGAACTCGAAACATGTCAACCTTGGTTTTGAGAATCTCTGCCGGAGTTTGAGAGATTTGGACGTGAAAGGGTACCAATCTTGTCGGGGATTGGGAACCCTTCGCGAGAATGTCCAAAGTTTCAGCGGGATTTCCAAAATGTTGAAAGGAATTCGAAACATGTCAACCTTGGTTTTGAGAATCTCTGCCGGAGTTTGAGAGATTTGGACGTGAAAGGGTACCAATCTTGTCGGGGATTGGGAACCCTTCGCCAGAATGTCCAAAGTTTCAGCGGGATTTCCAAAATGTTGAAAGGAACTCGAAACATGTCAACCTTGGTTTTGAGAATCTCTCCCGGAGTTTGAGAGATTTGGACGTGAAAGGGTACCAATCTTGTCGGGGATTGGGAACCCTTCGCCAGAATGTCCAAAGTTTCAGCGGGATTTCCAAAATGTTGAAAGGAACTCGAAACATGTCAACCTTGGTTTTGAGAATCTCTCCCGGAGTTTGAGAGATTTGGACTTGAAAGGGTCCCAGTCTTGCCGGGGATTAGGAACCCTTCGCGAGAATGTCCAAAGTTTCAGCGGGATTTCCAAAATGTTGAAAGGAACTCGAAACATGTCAACCTTGGTTTTGAGAATCTCTCCCGGAGTTTGAGAGATTTGGACGTGAAAGGGTACCAATCTTGTCGGGGATTGGGAACCCTTCGCGAGAATGTCCAAAGTTTCAGCGGGATTTCCAAAATGTTGAAAGGAACTCGAACCATGTCAACCTTGGTTTTGAGAATCTCTCCCGGAGTTTGAGAGATTTGGACGTGAAAGGGTACCAATCTTGTCGGGGATTGGGAACCCTTCGCGAGAATGCCAAAAGTTTCAGCGGGATTTCCAAAATGTTGAAAGGAACTCGAAACATGTCAACCTGGTTTTGAGAATCTCTCCCGGAGTTTGAGAGATTTGGACGTGAAAGGGTACCAATCTTGTCGGGGATTGGGAACCCTTCGCCAGAATGTCCAAAGTTTCAGCGGGATTTCCAAAATGTTGAAAGGAACTCGAAACATGTCAACCTTGGTTTTGAGAATCTCTCCCGGAGTTTGAGAGATTTGGACGTGAAAGGGTACCAATCTTGTCAGGGATTGGGAACCCTTCGTGAGAATGTCCAAAGTTTCAGCGGGATTTCCAAAATGTTGAAAGGAACTCGAAACATGTCAACCTTGGTTTTGAGAATCTCTCCCGGAGTTTGAGAGATTTGGACGTGAAAGGGTACCAGTCTTGTCGGGGATTGGGAACCCTTCGCGAGAATGTCCAAAGTTTCAGCGGGATTTCCAAAATGTTGAAAGGAACTCGAAACATGTCAACCTTGGTTTTGAGAATCTCTCCCGGAGTTTGAGAGATTTGGACGTGAAAGGGTACCAATCTTGTCGGGGATTGGGAACCCTTCGCCAGAATGTCCAAAGTTTCAGCGGGATTTCCAAAATGTTGAAAGGAACTCGAAACATGTCACCCTTGGTTTTGAGAATCTCTCCCGGAGTTTGAGAGATTTGGACGTGAAAGGGTACCAATCTTGTCAGGGATTGGGAACCCTTCGTGAGAATGTCCAAAGTTTCAGCGGGATTTCCAAAATGTTGAAAGGAACTCGAAACATGTCAACCTTGGTTTTGAGAATCTCTCCCGGAGTTTGAGAGATTTGGACTTGAAAGGGTCCCAGTGTTGCCCGGGATTAGGAACCCTTCGCGAGAATGTCCAAAGTTTCAGCGGGATTTCCAAAATGTTGAAAGGAACTCGAAAAATGTCAACCTTGGTTTTGAGAATCTCTCCCGGAGTTTGAGAGATCTGGACGTGAAAGGGTACAAATCTTGTCGGGGATTGGGAACCCTTCGCGAGAATGTCTAAAGTTTCAGCGGGATTTCCAAAATGTTGAAAGGAACTCGAAACATGTCAACCTTGGTTTTGAGAATCTCTCCCGGAGTTTGAGAGATTTGGACGTGAAAGGGTACCAATCTTGTCGGGGATTGGGAACCCTTCGCGACAATGTCCAAAGTTTCAGCGGGATTTCCAAAATGTTGAAAGGAACTCGAAACATGTCAACCTTGGTTTTGAGAATCTCTCCCGGAGTTTGAGAGATTTGGACGTGAAAGGGTACCAATCTTGTCGGGGATTAGGAACCCTTCGCGAGAATGTCCAAAGTTTCAGCGGGATTTCCAAAATGTTGAAAGGAACTCGAAACATGTCAACCTTGGTTTTGAGAATCTCTCCCGGAGTTTGAGAGATTTGGACGTGAATGGGTACCAATCTTGTCGGGGATTGGGAACCCTTCGCGAGAATGTCCAAAGTTTCAGCGGGATTTCCAAAATGTTGAAAGGAACTCGAAACATGTCAACCTTGGTTTTGAGAATCTCTCCCGGACTTTGAGAGATTTGGACGTGAAAGGGTACCAATCTTGTCGGGGATTAGGAACCCTTCGCGAGAATGTCCAAAGTTTCAGCGGGATTTCCAAAATGTTGAAAGGAACTCGAAACATGTCAACCTTGGTTTTGAGAATCTCTCCCGGGGTTTGAGAGATTTGGACGTGAATGGGTACCAATCTTGTCGGGGATTGGGAACCCTTCGCCAGAATGTCCAAAGTTTCAGGGGGATTTCCAAAATGTTGAAAGGAACTCAAAACATGTCACCCTTGGTTTTGAGAATCTCTCCCGGAGTTTGAGAGATTTGGACGTTAAAGGGTACCAATCTTGTCGGGGATTGGGAACCCTTCGCCAGAATGTCCAAAGTTTCAGCGGGATTTCCAAAATGTTGAAAGGAACTCGAAACATGTCAACCTTGCTTTTGAGAATCTCTCCCGGAGTTTGAGAGATTTGGACGTGAAAGGGCACCAGTCTTGTCGGGGATTGGGAACCCTTCGCGAGAATGTCCAAAGTTTCACCGGGATTTCCAAAATGTTGAAAGGAACTCGAAACATGTCAACCTTGGTTTTGAGAATCTCTCCCGGAGTTTGAGAGATTTGGACGTGAAAGGGTACCAATCTTGTCGGGGATTGGGAACCCTTCGCGAGAATGTCCAAAGTTTCAGCGGGATTTCCAAAATGTTGAAAGGAATTCGAAACATGTCAACCTTGGTTTTGAGAATCTCTGCCGGAGTTTGAGAGATTTGGACGTGAAAGGGTACCAATCTTGTCGGGGATTGGGAACCCTTCGCCAGAATGTCCAAAGTTTCAGCGGGATTTCCAAAATGTTGAAAGGAACTCGAAACATGTCAACCTTGGTTTTGAGAATCTCTCCCGGAGTTTGAGAGATTTGGACGTGAAAGGGTACCAATCTTGTCGGGGATTGGGAACCCTTCGCCAGAATGTCCAAAGTTTCAGCGGCATTTCCAAAATGTTGAAAGGAACTCGAAACATGTCAACCTTGGTTTTGAGAATCTCTCCCGGAGTTTGAGAGATTTGGACGTGAAAGGGTACCAATCTTGTCAGGGATTGGGAACCCTTCGTGAGAATGTCCAAAGTTTCAGCGGGATTTCCAAAATGTTGAAAGGAACTCGAAACATGTCAACCTTGGTTTTGAGAATCTCTCCCGGAGTTTGAGAGATTTGG
This sequence comes from Streptopelia decaocto, assembly GCF_964273445.1. Taxonomy (NCBI): domain Eukaryota; kingdom Metazoa; phylum Chordata; class Aves; order Columbiformes; family Columbidae; genus Streptopelia; species Streptopelia decaocto. Next base: position 13,170 of record NW_028115253.1, on the reverse strand, counting down.
ACTTGAAAGGGTCCCAGTCTTGCCGGGGATTAGGAACCCTTCGCGAGAATGTCCAAAGTTTCAGCGGGATTTCCAAAATGTTGAAAGGAACTCGAAACATGTCAACCTTGGTTTTGAGAATCTCTCCCGGAGTTTGAGAGATTTGGACGTGAATGGGTACCAATCTTGTCGGGGATTAGGAACCCTTCGCCAGAATGTCCAAAGTTTCAGCGGGATTTCCAAAATGTTGAAAGGAACTCGAAACATGTCAACCTTGGTTTTGAGAATCTCTCCCGGACTTTGAGAGATTTGGACGTGAAAGGGTACCAATCTTGTCGGGGATTGGGAACCCTTCGCAAGAATGTCCAAAGTTTCAGGGGGATTTCCAAAATGTTGAAAGGAACTCAAAACATGTCACCCTTGGTTTTGAGAATCTCTCCCGGAGTTTGAGAGATTTGGACGTGAAAGGGTACCAATCTTGTCGGGGATTGGGAACCCTTCGCCAGAATGTCCAAAGTTTCAGCGGGATTTCCAAAATGTTGAAAGGAACTCGAAACATGTCAACCTTGGTTTTGAGAATCTCTGCCGGAGTTTGAGAGATTTGGACTTGAAAGGGTCCCAGTCTTGCCGGGGATTAGGAACCCTTCGCGAGAATGTCCAAAGTTTCAGCGGGATTTCCAAAATGTTGAAAGGAACTCGAAACATGTCAACCTTGGTTTTGAGAATCTCTCCCGGAGTTTGAGAGATCTGGACGTGAAAGGGTACAAATCTTGTCGGGGATTGGGAACCCTTCGCGAGAATGTCTAAAGTTTCAGCGGGATTTCCAAAATGTTGAAAGGAACTCGAAACATGTCAACCTTGGTTTTGAGAATCTCTCCCGGAGTTTGAGAGATTTGGACGTGAAAGGGTACCAATCTTGTCGGGGATTGGGAACCCTTCGCCAGAATGTCCAAAGTTTCAGCGGGATTTCCAAAATGTTGAAAGGAATTCGAAACATGTCAACCTTGGTTTTGAGAATCTCTGCCGGAGTTTGAGAGATTTGGACGTGAAAGGGTACCAATCTTGTCGGGGATTGGGAACCCTTCGCGAGAATGTCCAAAGTTTCAGCGGGATTTCCAAAATGTTGAAAGGAACTCGAAACATGTCAACTTTGGTTTTGAGAATCTCTCCCGGGGTTTGAGAGATTTGGACGTGAATGGGTACCAATCTTGTCGGGGATTGGGAACCCTTCGCCAGAATGTCCAAAGTTTCAGCGGGATTTCCAAAATGTTGAAAGGAACTCGAAACATGTCAACCTTGGTTTTGAGAATCTCTCCCGGAGTTTGAGAGATCTGGACGTGAAAGGGTACCAATCTTGTCGGGGATTGGGAACCCTTCGCGAGAATGTCCAATGTTTCAGCGGGATTTCCAAAATGTTGAAAGGAACTCGAAACATGTCAACCTTGGTTTTGAGAATCTCTCCCGGAGTTTGAGAGATTTGGACGTGAAAGGGTACCAATCTTGTCGGGGATTGGGAACCCTTCGCCAGAATGTCCAAAGTTTCAGCGGGATTTCCAAAATGTTGAAAGGAACTCGAAACATGTCAACCTTGGTTTTGAGAATCTCTCCCGGACTTTGAGAGATTTGGACGTGAAAGGGTACCAATCTTGTCGGGGATTGGGAACCCTTCGCCAGAATGTCCAAAGTTTCAGCGGGATTTCCAAAATGTTGAAAGGAACTCGAAACATGTCAACCTTGGTTTTGAGAATCTCTCCCGGAGTTTGAGAGATTTGGACGTGAAAGGGTACCAATCTTGTCAGGGATTGGGAACCCTTCGTGAGAATGTCCAAAGTTTCAGCGGGATTTCCAAAATGTTGAAAGGAACTCGAAACATGTCAACCTTGGTTTTGAGAATCTCTCCCGGAGTTTGAGAGATTTGGAATTGAAAGGGTCCCAGTCTTGCCGGGGATTGGGAACCCTTCGCGAGAATGTCCAAAGTTTCAGCGGGATTTCCAAAATGTTGAAAGGAACTCGAAACATGTCAACCTTGGTTTTGAGAATCTCTCCCGGAGTTTGAGAGATTTGGACGTGAAAGGGTACCAATCTTGTCGGGGATTAGGAACCCTTCGCCAGAATGTCCAAAGTTTCAGCGGGATTTCCAAAATGTTGAAAGGAACTCGAAACATGTCAACCTTGGTTTTGAGAATCTCTCCCGGGGTTTGAGAGATTTGGACGTGAATGGGTACCAATCTTGTCGGGGATTGGGAACCCTTCGCCAGAATGTCCAAAGTTTCAGGGGGATTTCCAAAATGTTGAAAGGAACTCAAAACATGTCACCCTTGGTTTTGAGAATCTCTCCCGGAGTTTGAGAGATTTGGACGTGAAAGGGTACCAATCTTGTCGGGGATTGGGAACCCTTCGCCAGAATGTCCAAAGTTTCAGCGGGATTTCCAAAATGTTGAAAGGAACTCGAAACATGTCAACCTTGGTTTTGAGAATCTCTCCCGGAGTTTGAGAGATTTGGACGTGAAAGGGTACCAATCTTGTCAGGGATTGGGAACCCTTCGTGAGAATGTCCAAAGTTTCAGCGGGATTTCCAAAATGTTGAAAGGAACTCGAAACATGTCAACCTTGGTTTTGAGAATCTCTGCCGGAGTTTGAGAGATTTGGACGTGAAAGGGTCCCAGTCTTGTCGGGGATTAGGAACCCTTCGCGAGAATGTCCAAAGTTTCAGCGGGATTTCCAAAATGTTGAAAGGAACTCGAAACATGTCAACCTTGGTTTTGAGAATCTCTCCCGGAGTTTGAGAGATCTGGACGTGAAAGGGTACAAATCTTGTCGGGGATTGGGAACCCTTCGCGAGAATGTCCAAAGTTTCAGCGGGATTTCCAAAATGTTGAAAGGAACTCGAAACATGTCAACCTTGGTTTTGAGAATCTCTCCCGGAGTTTGAGAGATCTGGACGTGAAAGGGTACCAATCTTGTCGGGGATTGGGAACCCTTCGCCAGAATGTCCAAAGTTTCAGCGGGATTTCCAAAATGTTGAAAGGAACTCGAAACATGTCAACCTTGGTTTTGAGAATCTCTCCCGGAGTTTGAGAGATTTGGACGTGAAAGGGTACCAATCTTGTCGGGGATTGGGAACCCTTCACCAGAATGTCCAAAGTTTCAGCGGGATTTCCAAAATGTTGAAAGGAACTCGAAACATGTCAACCTTGGTTTTGAGAATCTCTCCCGGAGTTTGAGAGATTTGGACGTGAAAGGGTACTAATCTTGTCGGGGATTGGGAACCCTTCGCCAGAATGTCCAAAGTTTCAGCGGGATTTCCAAAATGTTGAAAGGAACTCGAAACATGTCAACCTTGGTTTTGAGAATCTCTCCCGGACTTTGAGAGATTTGGACTTGAAAGGGTCCCAGTCTTGCCGGGGATTAGGAACCCTTCGCGAGAATGTCCAAAGTTTCAGCGGGATTTCCAAAATGTTGAAAGGAACTCGAAACATGTCAACCTTGGTTTTGAGAATCTCTCCCGGAGTTTGAGAGATTTGGACGTGAATGGGTACCAATCTTGTCGGGGATTGGGAACCCTTCGCGAGAATGTCCAAAGTTTCAGCGGGATTTCCAAAATGTTGAAAGGAACTCGAAACATGTCAACCTTGCTTTTGAGAATCTCTCCCGGACTTTGAGAGATTTGGACGTGAAAGGGTACCAATCTTGTCGGGGATTAGGAACCCTTCGCGAGAATGTCCAAAGTTTCAGCGGGATTTCCAAAATGTTGAAAGGAACTCGAAACATGTCAACCTTGGTTTTGAGAATCTCTCCCGGGGTTTGAGAGATTTGGACGTGAAAGGGTACCAATCTTGTCGGGGATTGGGAACCCTTCGCGAGAATGTCCAAAGTTTCAGCGGGATTTTCAAAATGTTGAAAGGAACTCGAAACATGTCAACCTTGGTTTTGAGAATCTCTCCCGGAGTTTGAGAGATTTGGACGTGAAAGGGTACCAATCTTGTCGGGGATTGGGAACCCTTCACCAGAATGTCCAAAGTTTCAGCGGGATTTCCAAAATGTTGAAAGGAACTCGAAACATGTCAACCTTGGTTTTGAGAATCTCTCCCGGAGTTTGAGAGATTTGGACGTGAAAGGGTACTAATCTTGTCGGGGATTGGGAACCCTTCGCCAGAATGTCCAAAGTTTCAGCGGGATTTCCAAAATGTTGAAAGGAACTCGAAAAATGTCAACCTTGGTTTTGAGAATCTCTCCCGGAGTTTGAGAGATCTGGACGTGAAAGGGTACAAATCTTGTCGGGGATTGGGAACCCTTCGCGAGAATGTCTAAAGTTTCAGCGGGATTTCCAAAATGTTGAAAGGAACTCGAAACATGTCAACCTTGGTTTTGAGAATCTCTCCCGGAGTTTGAGAGATTTGGACGTGAAAGGGTACCAATCTTGTCGGGGATTGGGAACCCTTCGCGACAATGTCCAAAGTTTCAGCGGGATTTCCAAAATGTTGAAAGGAACTCGAAACATGTCAACCTTGGTTTTGAGAATCTCTCCCGGAGTTTGAGAGATTTGGACGTGAAAGGGTACCAATCTTGTCGGGGATTAGGAACCCTTCGCGAGAATGTCCAAAGTTTCAGCGGGATTTCCAAAATGTTGAAAGGAACTCGAAACATGTCAACCTTGGTTTTGAGAATCTCTCCCGGAGTTTGAGAGATTTGGACGTGAATGGGTACCAATCTTGTCGGGGATTGGGAACCCTTCGCGAGAATGTCCAAAGTTTCAGCGGGATTTCCAAAATGTTGAAAGGAACTCGAAACATGTCAACCTTGGTTTTGAGAATCTCTCCCGGACTTTGAGAGATTTGGACGTGAAAGGGTACCAATCTTGTCGGGGATTAGGAACCCTTCGCGAGAATGTCCAAAGTTTCAGCGGGATTTCCAAAATGTTGAAAGGAACTCGAAACATGTCAACCTTGGTTTTGAGAATCTCTCCCGGGGTTTGAGAGATTTGGACGTGAATGGGTACCAATCTTGTCGGGGATTGGGAACCCTTCGCCAGAATGTCCAAAGTTTCAGGGGGATTTCCAAAATGTTGAAAGGAACTCAAAACATGTCACCCTTGGTTTTGAGAATCTCTCCCGGAGTTTGAGAGATTTGGACGTTAAAGGGTACCAATCTTGTCGGGGATTGGGAACCCTTCGCCAGAATGTCCAAAGTTTCAGCGGGATTTCCAAAATGTTGAAAGGAACTCGAAACATGTCAACCTTGCTTTTGAGAATCTCTCCCGGAGTTTGAGAGATTTGGACGTGAAAGGGCACCAGTCTTGTCGGGGATTGGGAACCCTTCGCGAGAATGTCCAAAGTTTCACCGGGATTTCCAAAATGTTGAAAGGAACTCGAAACATGTCAACCTTGGTTTTGAGAATCTCTCCCGGAGTTTGAGAGATTTGGACGTGAAAGGGTACCAATCTTGTCGGGGATTGGGAACCCTTCGCGAGAATGTCCAAAGTTTCAGCGGGATTTCCAAAATGTTGAAAGGAATTCGAAACATGTCAACCTTGGTTTTGAGAATCTCTGCCGGAGTTTGAGAGATTTGGACGTGAAAGGGTACCAATCTTGTCGGGGATTGGGAACCCTTCGCCAGAATGTCCAAAGTTTCAGCGGGATTTCCAAAATGTTGAAAGGAACTCGAAACATGTCAACCTTGGTTTTGAGAATCTCTCCCGGAGTTTGAGAGATTTGGACGTGAAAGGGTACCAATCTTGTCGGGGATTGGGAACCCTTCGCCAGAATGTCCAAAGTTTCAGCGGCATTTCCAAAATGTTGAAAGGAACTCGAAACATGTCAACCTTGGTTTTGAGAATCTCTCCCGGAGTTTGAGAGATTTGGACGTGAAAGGGTACCAATCTTGTCAGGGATTGGGAACCCTTCGTGAGAATGTCCAAAGTTTCAGCGGGATTTCCAAAATGTTGAAAGGAACTCGAAACATGTCAACCTTGGTTTTGAGAATCTCTCCCGGAGTTTGAGAGATTTGGACTTGAAAGGGTCCCAGTCTTGCCGGGGATTAGGAACCCTTCGCGAGAATGTCCAAAGTTTCAGCGGGATTTCCAAAATGTTGAAAGGAACTCGAAACATGTCAACCTTGGTTTTGAGAATCTCTCCCGGAGTTTGAGAGATTTGGACGTGAATGGGTACCAATCTTGTCGGGGATTAGGAACCCTTCGCCAGAATGTCCAAAGTTTCAGCGGGATTTCCAAAATGTTGAAAGGAACTCGAAACATGTCAACCTTGGTTTTGAGAATCTCTCCCGGGGTTTGAGAGATTTGGACGTGAAAGGGTACCAATCTTGTCGGGGATTGGGAACCCTTCGCAAGAATGTCCAAAGTTTCAGGGGGATTTCCAAAATGTTGAAAGGAACTCAAAACATGTCACCCTTGGTTTTGAGAATCTCTCCCGGAGTTTGAGAGATTTGGACGTGAAAGGGTACCAATCTTGTCGGGGATTGGGAACCCTTCGCCAGAATGTCCAAAGTTTCAGCGGGATTTCCAAAATGTTGAAAGGAACTCGAAACATGTCAACCTTGGTTTTGAGAATCTCTGCCGGAGTTTGAGAGATTTGGACTTGAAAGGGTCCCAGTCTTGCCGGGGATTAGGAACCCTTCGCGAGAATGTCCAAAGTTTCAGCGGGATTTCCAAAATGTTGAAAGGAACTCGAAACATGTCAACCTTGGTTTTGAGAATCTCTCCCGGAGTTTGAGAGATCTGGACGTGAAAGGGTACAAATCTTGTCGGGGATTGGGAACCCTTCGCGAGAATGTCTAAAGTTTCAGCGGGATTTCCAAAATGTTGAAAGGAACTCGAAACATGTCAACCTTGGTTTTGAGAATCTCTCCCGGAGTTTGAGAGATTTGGACGTGAAAGGGTACCAATCTTGTCGGGGATTGGGAACCCTTCGCCAGAATGTCCAAAGTTTCAGCGGGATTTCCAAAATGTTGAAAGGAATTCGAAACATGTCAACCTTGGTTTTGAGAATCTCTGCCGGAGTTTGAGAGATTTGGACGTGAAAGGGTACCAATCTTGTCGGGGATTGGGAACCCTTCGCGAGAATGTCCAAAGTTTCAGCGGGATTTCCAAAATGTTGAAAGGAACTCGAAACATGTCAACTTTGGTTTTGAGAATCTCTCCCGGGGTTTGAGAGATTTGGACGTGAATGGGTACCAATCTTGTCGGGGATTGGGAACCCTTCGCCAGAATGTCCAAAGTTTCAGCGGGATTTCCAAAATGTTGAAAGGAACTCGAAACATGTCAACCTTGGTTTTGAGAATCTCTCCCGGAGTTTGAGAGATCTGGACGTGAAAGGGTACCAATCTTGTCGGGGATTGGGAACCCTTCGCGAGAATGTCCAATGTTTCAGCGGGATTTCCAAAATGTTGAAAGGAACTCGAAACATGTCAACCTTGGTTTTGAGAATCTCTCCCGGAGTTTGAGAGATTTGGACGTGAAAGGGTACCAATCTTGTCGGGGATTGGGAACCCTTCGCCAGAATGTCCAAAGTTTCAGCGGGATTTCCAAAATGTTGAAAGGAACTCGAAACATGTCAACCTTGGTTTTGAGAATCTCTCCCGGACTTTGAGAGATTTGGACGTGAAAGGGTACCAATCTTGTCGGGGATTGGGAACCCTTCGCCAGAATGTCCAAAGTTTCAGCGGGATTTCCAAAATGTTGAAAGGAACTCGAAACATGTCAACCTTGGTTTTGAGAATCTCTCCCGGAGTTTGAGAGATTTGGACGTGAAAGGGTACCAATCTTGTCAGGGATTGGGAACCCTTCGTGAGAATGTCCAAAGTTTCAGCGGGATTTCCAAAATGTTGAAAGGAACTCGAAACATGTCAACCTTGGTTTTGAGAATCTCTCCCGGAGTTTGAGAGATTTGGAATTGAAAGGGTCCCAGTCTTGCCGGGGATTGGGAACCCTTCGCGAGAATGTCCAAAGTTTCAGCGGGATTTCCAAAATGTTGAAAGGAACTCGAAACATGTCAACCTTGGTTTTGAGAATCTCTCCCGGAGTTTGAGAGATTTGGACGTGAAAGGGTACCAATCTTGTCGGGGATTAGGAACCCTTCGCCAGAATGTCCAAAGTTTCAGCGGGATTTCCAAAATGTTGAAAGGAACTCGAAACATGTCAACCTTGGTTTTGAGAATCTCTCCCGGGGTTTGAGAGATTTGGACGTGAATGGGTACCAATCTTGTCGGGGATTGGGAACCCTTCGCCAGAATGTCCAAAGTTTCAGGGGGATTTCCAAAATGTTGAAAGGAACTCAAAACATGTCACCCTTGGTTTTGAGAATCTCTCCCGGAGTTTGAGAGATTTGGACGTGAAAGGGTACCAATCTTGTCGGGGATTGGGAACCCTTCGCCAGAATGTCCAAAGTTTCAGCGGGATTTCCAAAATGTTGAAAGGAACTCGAAACATGTCAACCTTGGTTTTGAGAATCTCTCCCGGAGTTTGAGAGATTTGGACGTGAAAGGGTACCAATCTTGTCAGGGATTGGGAACCCTTCGTGAGAATGTCCAAAGTTTCAGCGGGATTTCCAAAATGTTGAAAGGAACTCGAAACATGTCAACCTTGGTTTTGAGAATCTCTGCCGGAGTTTGAGAGATTTGGACGTGAAAGGGTCCCAGTCTTGTCGGGGATTAGGAACCCTTCGCGAGAATGTCCAAAGTTTCAGCGGGATTTCCAAAATGTTGAAAGGAACTCGAAACATGTCAACCTTGGTTTTGAGAATCTCTCCCGGAGTTTGAGAGATCTGGACGTGAAAGGGTACAAATCTTGTCGGGGATTGGGAACCCTTCGCGAGAATGTCCAAAGTTTCAGCGGGATTTCCAAAATGTTGAAAGGAACTCGAAACATGTCAACCTTGGTTTTGAGAATCTCTCCCGGAGTTTGAGAGATCTGGACGTGAAAGGGTACCAATCTTGTCGGGGATTGGGAACCCTTCGCCAGAATGTCCAAAGTTTCAGCGGGATTTCCAAAATGTTGAAAGGAACTCGAAACATGTCAACCTTGGTTTTGAGAATCTCTCCCGGAGTTTGAGAGATTTGGACGTGAAAGGGTACCAATCTTGTCGGGGATTGGGAACCCTTCACCAGAATGTCCAAAGTTTCAGCGGGATTTCCAAAATGTTGAAAGGAACTCGAAACATGTCAACCTTGGTTTTGAGAATCTCTCCCGGAGTTTGAGAGATTTGGACGTGAAAGGGTACTAATCTTGTCGGGGATTGGGAACCCTTCGCCAGAATGTCCAAAGTTTCAGCGGGATTTCCAAAATGTTGAAAGGAACTCGAAACATGTCAACCTTGGTTTTGAGAATCTCTCCCGGACTTTGAGAGATTTGGACTTGAAAGGGTCCCAGTCTTGCCGGGGATTAGGAACCCTTCGCGAGAATGTCCAAAGTTTCAGCGGGATTTCCAAAATGTTGAAAGGAACTCGAAACATGTCAACCTTGGTTTTGAGAATCTCTCCCGGAGTTTGAGAGATTTGGACGTGAATGGGTACCAATCTTGTCGGGGATTGGGAACCCTTCGCGAGAATGTCCAAAGTTTCAGCGGGATTTCCAAAATGTTGAAAGGAACTCGAAACATGTCAACCTTGCTTTTGAGAATCTCTCCCGGACTTTGAGAGATTTGGACGTGAAAGGGTACCAATCTTGTCGGGGATTAGGAACCCTTCGCGAGAATGTCCAAAGTTTCAGCGGGATTTCCAAAATGTTGAAAGGAACTCGAAACATGTCAACCTTGGTTTTGAGAATCTCTCCCGGGGTTTGAGAGATTTGGACGTGAAAGGGTACCAATCTTGTCGGGGATTGGGAACCCTTCGCGAGAATGTCCAAAGTTTCAGCGGGATTTTCAAAATGTTGAAAGGAACTCGAAACATGTCAACCTTGGTTTTGAGAATCTCTCCCGGAGTTTGAGAGATTTGGACGTGAAAGGGTACCAATCTTGTCGGGGATTGGGAACCCTTCACCAGAATGTCCAAAGTTTCAGCGGGATTTCCAAAATGTTGAAAGGAACTCGAAACATGTCAACCTTGGTTTTGAGAATCTCTCCCGGAGTTTGAGAGATTTGGACGTGAAAGGGTACTAATCTTGTCGGGGATTGGGAACCCTTCGCCAGAATGTCCAAAGTTTCAGCGGGATTTCCAAAATGTTGAAAGGAACTCGAAACATGTCAACCTTGGTTTTGAGAATCTCTCCCGGACTTTGAGAGATTTGGACTTGAAAGGGTCCCAGTCTTGCCGGGGATTAGGAACCCTTCGCGAGAATGTCCAAAGTTTCAGCGGGATTTCCAAAATGTTGAAAGGAACTCGAAACATGTCAACCTTGGTTTTGAGAATCTCTCCCGGAGTTTGAGAGATTTGGACGTGAATGGGTACCAATCTTGTCGGGGATTGGGAACCCTTCGCGAGAATGTCCAAAGTTTCAGCGGGATTTCCAAAATGTTGAAAGGAACTCGAAACATGTCAACCTTGCTTTTGAGAATCTCTCCCGGACTTTGAGAGATTTGGACGTGAAAGGGTACCAATCTTGTCGGGGATTAGGAACCCTTCGCGAGAATGTCCAAAGTTTCAGCGGGATTTCCAAAATGTTGAAAGGAACTCGAAACATGTCAACCTTGGTTTTGAGAATCTCTCCCGGGGTTTGAGAGATTTGGACGTGAAAGGGTACCAATCTTGTCGGGGATTGGGAACCCTTCGCGAGAATGTCCAAAGTTTCAGCGGGATTTTCAAAATGTTGAAAGGAATTCGAAACATGTCAACCTTGGTTTTGAGAATCTCTGCCGGAGTTTGAGAGATTTGGACGTGAAAGGGTACCAATCTTGTCGGGGATTGGGAACCCTTCGCCAGAATGTCCAAAGTTTCAGCGGGATTTCCAAAATGTTGAAAGGAACTCAAAACATGTCAACCTTGGTTTTGAGAATCTCTCCCGGAGTTTGAGAGATCTGGACGTGAATGGGTACAAATCTTGTCGGGGATTGGGAACCCTTCGCGACAATGTCCAAAGTTTCAGTGGGATTTTTAAAATGTTGAAAGGAACTCGAAACATGTCAACCATGGTTTTGAGAATCTCTCCCGGAGTTTGAGAGATTTGGACGTGAAAGGGTACCAATCTTGTCGGGGATCGGGAACCCTTCGCGACAATGTCCAAAGTTTCAGCGGGATTTTTAAAATGTTGAAAGGAACTCGAAACATGTCAACCTTGGTTTTGAGAATCTCTCCCGGAGTTTGAGAGATTTGGTCGTGAAAGGGTACCAATCTTGTCGGGGATTGGGAGCCCTTCGCCAGAATGTCCAAAGTTTCAGCGGGATTTCCAAAATGTTGAAAGGAACTCGAAACATGTCAACCTTGGTTTTGAGAATCTCTGCCGGAGTTTGAGAGATTTGGACGTGAAAGGGTACCAATCTTGTCGGGGATTGGGAACCCTTCGCCAGAATGTCCAAAGTTTCAGCGGGATTTCCAAAATGTTGAAAGGAACTCGAAACATGTCAACCTTGGTTTTGAGAATCTCTCCCGGAGTTTGAGAGATTTGGACGTGAAAGGGTACCAATCTTGTCGGGGATTGGGAACCCTTCGCCAGAATGTCCAAAGTTTCAGCGGGATTTCCAAAATGTTGAAAGGAACTCGAAACATGTCAACCTTGGTTTTGAGAATCTCTCCCGGAGTTTGAGAGATTTGGACGTGAAAGGGTAACAATCTTGTCAGGGATTGGGAACCCTTCGTGAGAATGTCCAAAGTTTCAGCGGGATTTCCAAAATGTTGAAAGGAACTCGAAACATGTCAACCTTGGTTTTGAGAATCTCTCCCGGAGTTTGAGAGATTTGGACTTGAAAGGGTCCCAGTCTTGCCGGGGATTGGGAACCCTTCGCGAGAATGTCCAAAGTTTCAGCGGGATTTCCAAAATGTTGAAAGGAACTCGAAACATGTCAACCTTGGTTTTGAGAATCTCTCCCGGAGTTTGAGAGATTTGGACGTGAAAGGGTACCAATCTTGTCGGGGATTAGGAACCCTTCGCCAGAATGTCCAAAGTTTCAGCGGGATTTCCAAAATGTTGAAAGGAACTCGAAACATGTCAACTTTGGTTTTGAGAATCTCTCCCGGGGTTTGAGAGATTTGGACGTGAATGGGTACCAATCTTGTCGGGGATTGGGAACCATTCGCGAGAATGTCCAAAGTTTCAGCGGGATTTCCAAAATGTTGAAAGGAACTCGAAACATGTCAACCTTGGTTTTGAGAATCTCTCCCGGACTTTGAGAGATCTGGACGTGAAAGGGTACCAATCTTGTCGGGGATTGGGAACCCTTCGCGAGAATGTCCAATATTTCAGCGGGATTTCCAAAATGTTGAAAGGAACTCGAAACATGTCAACCTTGGTTTTGAGAATCTCTCCCGGAGTTTGAGAGATTTGGACGTGAAAGGGTACCAATCTTGTCAGGGATTGGGAACCCTTCGTGAGAATGTCCAAAGTTTCAGCGGGATTTCCAAAATGTTGAAAGGAACTCGAAACATGTCAACCTTGGTTTTGAGAATCTCTCCCGGAGTTTGAGAGATTTGGAATTGAAAGGGTCCCAGTCTTGCCGGGGATTGGGAACCCTTCGCGAGAATGTCCAAAGTTTCAGCGGGATTTCCAAAATGTTGAAAGGAACTCGAAACATGTCAACCTTGGTTTTGAGAATCTCTCCCGGACTTTGAGAGATTTGGACGTGAAAGGGTACCAATCTTGTCGGGGATTAGGAACCCTTCGCCAGAATGTCCAAAGTTTCAGCGGGATTTCCAAAATGTTGAAAGGAACTCGAAACATGTCAACCTTGGTTTTGAGAATCTCTCCCGGGGTTTGAGAGATTTGGACGTGAATGGGTACCAATCTTGTCGGGGATTGGGAACCCTTCGCCAGAATGTCCAAAGTTTCAGGGGGATTTCCAAAATGTTGAAAGGAACTCAAAACATGTCACCCTTGGTTTTGAGAATCTCTCCCGGAGTTTGAGAGATTTGGACGTGAAAGGGTACCAATCTTGTCGGGGATTGGGAACCCTTCGCCAGAATGTCCAAAGTTTCAGCGGGATTTCCAAAATGTTGAAAGGAACTCGAAACATGTCAACCTTGGTTTTGAGAATCTCTCCCGGAGTTTGAGAGATCTGGACGTGAAAGGGTACAAATCTTGTCGGGGAT